>NC_058410.1:51916471-52036905 GCF_002201575.2 Neomonachus schauinslandi | reverse complement strand
ATTATTTCTCTTCTCCTGCTGGGTTTAGGCTTTATTTGCTGTTCTTTCTCCAGCTCCTTTAGGTGTAGGGTTAGGTTGTATACTTGAGACCTTTCTTGCTTCTTGAGAAAGGCTTGAATTGCTATATACTTTCCTCTTAGGACTGCCTTTGCTGCATCCCAAAGATTTTGAATAGTTGTGTTTTCATTTTCATTGGTTTCCATGTATTTTTTTAATTCTTCTTTAATTTCCTGGTTGACCCATTCGTTCTTCAGTAGGATGCTCTTTAGCCTCCATGTATTTGAGTTCTTTCTGACTTTTGTCTTGTGATTGAGCTCTAGTTTCAAAGCATTGTGGTCTGAAAATAGGCAGGGAATGATTCCAATCTTTTGGTACCGGTTGAGACCTGATTTATGACCTAGGATGTGATCTATTCTGGAGAATGTTCCATGGGCACTAGAGAAGAATGTGTATTCCGTTGCTTTGGGGTGGAATGTTCTGAATATGTCTGTAAAGTCCATTTGGTCCAGTGTGTCATTTAAAGTCTTTATTTCCTTGTTGATCTTTTGCTTAGATGATCTGTCCATTTCAGTGAGGGGGGTGTTAAAGTCCCCCACTATTATTGTATTGTTGTCGATGTGTTTCTTTGCTTTTGTTATTAATTGGCTTATATAATTGGCTGCTCCCATGTTAGGGGCATAGATATTTACAATTGTTAGATCTTCTTGTTGGATAGATCCTTTAAGTATGATATAGTGTCCTTTCTCATCTCTTATTACAGTCTTTGGTTTAAAATCTAATTTGTCTGATATAAGGATTGCCACCCCAGCTTTCTTTTGGTGTCCATTAGCATGGTAAATGGTTTTCCACCCCCTCACTTTCAATCTGGGGCTGTCTTTGGGTCGAAAATGAGTCTCTTGCAGACAGCATATCGATGGGTCTTGTTTTTTAATCCAGTCTGATAGCCTGTGTCTTTTGATTGGGGCATTGAGCCCATTTACATTCAGGGTAACTATTGAAAGATAGGAATTTAGTGCCATTGTATTGCCTGTAAGGTGACTGTTACCGTATATTGTCTGTGTTCCTTTCTGGTCTATGTTGCTTTTGGGGTCTCTCTTTGCTTAGAGGACTCCTTTCAAGATTTCCTGTAGGGCTGGTTTTGTGTTTGCAAATTCCTTTAGTTTTTGTTTGTCCTGGAAGCTTTTTATCTCTCCTTCAATTTTCAATGACAGCCTAGCTGGATATAGTATTCTTGGCTGCATATTTTTCTCGTTTAGTGCTCTGAATATATCCTGCCAGTCCTTTCTGGCCTGCCAGGTCTCTGTGGATAGGTCTGTTGCCAATCTAATGTTTCTACCCTTGTAGGTTACATATCTCTTCTCCCGAGCTGCTTTCAGGATTTTCTCTTTGTCTATGAGACTCGTAAGTTTTACTATTAGATGTCAGGGTGTTGACCTATTTTTATTGATTTTGAGAGGGGTTCTCTGTGCTTCCTGGATTTTCATGCCTGTTTCCTTCCCCAAATTAGGGAAGTTCTCTGCTATAATTTGCTCCATTATACCTTCTGCCCCTCTCTCTCTTTCTTCTTCTTCTGGGATCCCAATTATTCTAATGTTGTTTCGTCTTATGGTATCGCTTATCTCTCGAATTCTGCCCTCGTGATCCAGTAGTTGTTTATCTCTCTTTTTCTCAGCTTCTTTATTTTCCATCATTTCATCTTCTATATTACTGATTCTCTCTTCTGCCTCATTTATTCTAGCAGTTAGCGCCCCCATTTTTGATTGCACCTCATTAATAGCCTTTTTGATTTCTACTTGGTTGGATTTTAGTTCTTTTACTTCTCCAGAAAGGGTTTCTCTAATAACTTCCATGTTTTCCTCAAGCCCAGCTAGTATCTTTAAAGTGATGATTCTGAACTCTAGATCTGACATTGTACTAATGTCCGTATTGAGTAGGTCCCTGGCAGTCGGTACTACCTCTTGTTCTTTTTGTTGAGGTGATTTTTTCCGTCTTGTCATTTTGTGCAGAGGAGAATAGATTAATGAGAGAACAAAATGCTAGCAGAGTAACAACGTCCCCAGAAAATATACTCTAAACAAATCAGAAAAAACCTGAAGCAGTGGGAAAAGAAAGGGAAAGAGAGAAAAAAGAAAAAGAAAAAAAAGAAAAAGATAAAGATAAAAACAAAAACAAACAAAACAAAACAACAACAAAAAAACCAGAATGTGATCAAATATGATCAGTGCCACACACTAGATTTGGGGTGTATTTTGGTCTGTTAGAAGAAAGTGCCTCCCAAAATTTTAAAGAAAGAAAAACTTATATATGTACAAAAATAAGGGTTGATCTGATGAAGGGATGGAATATGACTGTAAAGATGGAAATTATAAAAAATTTTATAAAAGGAATTGATAAGAAGTTGTTTGAAAAAAGAAAGAAGAGGATTTAAAAAAAGAAAAAAAAAAAGGGAGAGGCTGTGATCAGGCAGGGGAACAGAAAACACCATATACTAGAGATTTAGGGTATATTTTGATCTGTTAGAAGAAACTATCTCAAAATTTTAAAGAGAGAACAACATATATATAAGCCAAAAATATGGGTAACTACTATGAAGGGATAGAATATGACTCTAAAAATGAAAAATAAAAATGTTTTTTTTTTTTAAAAAAAAAAGGGATTGATAAGATGTTGGTTGAAAAAGGGAAAAAGAAAAATTCAAAAAGAATAAAAAAAGAAAAAAAGACAGTTAAAAAAAAATTAACTTTGAAAGACTACAGAATCATGGTAAAAAAGCCATGAATTCTATGTGCAGTAGTCCCCTAGAGCTGGAGTTCTGCCGTTCTCATTGATGGGTAAACTTGGTCTTGGCTGGCTGTTCTCGCTGATCTTCTGGGGAGGGGCCTGTTGCCGTGGTTTCCAAATGTCTTTGCCGGAGGCAGAATTGCCCCGCCCTTGCCCCCTCCCAGCTAAGTAATCTGCTGGGGTTTGCTCTCTGGGGCTTTTGTTCCCTGCGAGCTTTCCGTACAGCTTTGGAGGTGGAGAGTGAAAATGGCGGCCTCCCAATCTCCGCCCCGGAGGAGCCGAGAACTCGGGGTCCCGCTTCTCAGTGAGCCCCCAGAGAAAAGCCGTCAGTCACTCCCGTCTCCCCGGTCTCCAGCCGCACTCCATGCTCACCCGGCCTGTGACCGCGCGTTTCTATCTCTGGCACCCGACCCCGGGTGGAGTCTCCAAACCCAGCAGATCCCTGCGGTGCACTCCCGCGCGGCTCCTCCCGGGGGAGGAAGGTGAGTCTCCCCGGATCTGCCGCTTGTTGGGTCCCTGCTGGAGGAGCAGTGGCCTGACTGTGCCGCGGATCCCGGTTTATGGCAACCCCGAGCTGAGAGCCCGCGCCTGGGCTCCGCCTCTGCAGCCGGCTTCCCTGCTCCGATACCTGGGAGCTCTGCCACACTCAGGCACCCCCAGTCTTTCTGGTACCCGTGGGTCCTGAGACCACACTGTCCCGGAGGGTTCCACCCCCCGCTTAGCCACCAGAGCGACGTCCCTCAGTGGAGCAGACTTTTAAAAGTTCCGATTTTGTGCTCCGCGGCTCTATCACTTGCCAGAAGCGGCCGCCGGAGGCCCCTCCCCCGCCGTCTATCCTCCCGAATATCGCCTCGGATTCACTTCTCCGCACGTCCTACCTTCCAGAAAGTGGTCGCTTTTCTGATGAGAGAGTTGTTGCTCTTCTTTTCTTCGACCTCCTGTTGAGTTTGTAGGTGTTCAGAATGGTTTGATCCCTATCCAGCTGAATTCCTGAGAGGAGACGAAATCCAGGTCTCCTACTCCTCCGCCATCTTGCTCCGCCCCCTGTCCCTATCATTTCTAACTCTGCGTGTGACATTTTGGGATCTAGGCACCCGCTGTGGGCATTTGAATGATTGGTACCAGGTCCACTCTGGGCAGGTGCAGACTCTGAACCAGTATAGACTGGGTGCCATGAGAGGGCCCTATGGGGAGGGAGCAGAAGGGAGAAGGGAGGCTGTCTTTAGCATTGCTCCTGAGAGTCCGCACTGCGGTACCCCCTCCAGCTACATGGTCTGTGCTTTAGAGAGTGGGATATTTCCTGTGTGAAATGTAATCATGATTTGCAGTTCCTAATATGCACATTGCCCTCCAAAGTCAACTTTCAGTTTACTGTTTCTGCTGTGGGGTGGAATGGCATAGAGGTCAAGAGCAAGGGCCATGGAGCTGTATGACCTTGGGCAGGTAGCCTAATGCCCCTGAGCCCCACTTTCTTCATCTGGAAAATGGAGACAACTTGGGGACCTCCTTGTTATGTTATCAAAATTAAGTAGAGACACGCTGCCTCTTAAAGGACCCAGCCAATGGCAACTAGCTTTTCCTTTTCTAGAGCCTACGTTCCCAGGCAACATCAAATATTGATGACTCAGTGGTATCGTGCAGCCGGATGAACTTCAGACAGTGGTGGCCTGTTGTTTTTTAATCAGGAAAATGAAATTCACGTTTATTGAGTGTTCCTGGATCCCAGACCCTGGGCTCTGAGCTTTACCTGTATCATGTCTCTTAATTCTCAGAGCCCCGAAGGCAAAGATTTTCATCTCTGTTTCACTGATGAGGCTCAGAAAGGATAAGAAGCCAGACCCCAGCCAACCAGTGCATCAATACCATAGCTGTGATTTGAACTGAAATCTGTCAGTGCCCCAAGCACAGGCCTTTCCCACTACCCCACACAAATTCACTTGGCAGTAATGGCAGTGGCCTTAAAATGATGTGGCCATTTCATTTTGTGTAGGAAAGAGAGCCTCTCTGAAGGCCTTCCTTTTCAGAAAAGTTTTCATTAAACACTTTCAAAATCCTTATTCTTTACATATTTATAGTTTTCTATTTATCCCACATTACAGAGTGGTAAGTTTAAATAAAAAATAACTCAAACTATTTGCAGTACGGGGCGCCTGGCTGGCTCAGTCGGTGGAGTGTGTGACCCCTTGATCTCGGGGTCGCGGGTTCATGCCCCACGTTGGGCATAGAGCTTACTTTAAAAAAAAACCAAAAAACAACCAACTATTTAATTTGCCTTACTGACAACAATTCCAACGTTTCTGAAGCTTAAGACATCATGCAGTGTCCTAACCAGAGTTTAAAGTTTTGATTTCTTTACATGATCTTATCTGAGTTTGATGTGGGGTAATTTGATTAAAAGACATGTAGTTCTAATTAGAATTAGTTGGGCTTAGGGGGTGAGGTGTAGTTTAATTCCAGAGCTGATTAATTTTAGTGATGAACAACAAAGACTTGTGATGGTACTCCAGGTATACCTCCTTGTTCACGGCTTTCTCCTGATCTGGATTTCTTTTGCAGTCTCAAAAGCCGACGTGCAAGAAAAGGAGACAGAAATAGAAGTAGAGGAAGTCTTTTGGAATACAAGGATCGTACCAATTTTGCAAGAATTAGAAAAGGGTAACAAAAAAAGTTTTTCTTTTAAATTGAGAATATCTTTAGCTATTTCTATGTTCTCCATTGCCCTGATATCTTTGGTATGCTTTGACTACCATTTTTGTGAATGTGTTCAGAAACAAATGAAGTTATCTCTTTATTCATCCAGTAATGTACCTTTGAAATACAAGTAAACCTAATTTTTAGTGGGTAAAAATTATACTTTAAATTCAGGAAGAGAGCCTACTTCTAAAACTCCCCATGGAATACATATTAATTATCACCTTCTGTCTGCCCAAGTAAATGCTGGTTTGAACTCTCTGGGGTGGCAGTTAATACATGAAAGTGAAAGATTAAAACAGATTTCAGGTCCCTGAAACTTTGACTAAGTCTCATAAACTGGCATCCTTGGGAGGTGTGCCCATGGTTTTCTAGATCCAAATGTATATGTCCTACTCTCCTAAGGTTACCTCACCTGTTGGGAATGCCACTCAGAGCTGGAGGTGGCCTGGGGTGTGCCCAGCCCTTGCACTGTGAGGTTCCCCAGCAGGGAAGGCCCATGATCAAAGGGTCTCTGCAAAGGTGACCCACGGAAAGCTTGTCAAGAGAATGGCCCCTGTTTTCTCTCCTTTGCCACCCCTTGGGGATTCCATTTCTGGAGTTGAAATGGGCTCCGCTGGAGCCACAGTCATGGGCCCCAGCTAAGCCCGGCACACAGCACACAGTAGCCCTCACTAGGCATTGTGGAACGAGTACTCCATGGATGAGCAAACCAACATGATAGGCTCAAGAAGAGACCCTAGGAGAAGCATGGTAAAGAGGTCCTCCCCAACAAGCAAGGAAGTCCTGCAGAAGACCTACTTCCTAAAAGGTTCAAATAACCTCACTGCTCCTCGGCTCCCTTTTAGTACTTGGCCATGTTCGTGGCTCCTGCGGGTGCCCCAGGCAGGGGTTCTGGTCCTGGTATTGCTACCAACTAAGCATGTGGCTATGGGCAGCCACCTAATCTCCATGCGTGGCAGTGTTCGCATGGCAGGTGAGGGTGGTTTAGACTGGACCATCATCACTGTCCATGGCAGCTCAAAACCCCGATGGATGACTGTTCTCCTTCTGGAGTTCCTAATTTTAACTTTGGGCCCTTTATTTTAGGAGATGTGGGCAAAAACTAGTGAGGAGAGCAGTCAGTCTGAGCAAAGGTTAAAACAGAGAACATGCTAGGAAGAACACAGTGGGGAGGATGGCCTGCAGCATGAAGGCCTGTCCCGGAGGAAGTCTTCAGCCTGAAGGATTTTAAGAGAGCTCTGGGGACACCAGCAAAGAAAAGTGAACCAGAGTTTGGGATTTGGAATGTGGATGAATCTCCCTTCTCAGAGGATTGTTGGCCCTGAAGTATGGCATCTCTCCCCTCAACTTTAAGAACAGTGAATGGTGGCAGGATTGGGTTACTTGAGCTTTTGAGGGTCTGCCTTTCTTATTTTCCTTTTTATTTTGACATAATTTCAGACTTAAAAGAAAGTGTCAAGGATAGTACAAAGAAATCCTGTATGCCCTTCCCTCCGAGTCCCCAAATATTAATATTTTACCACATTTGCATCATTATTCCCTCCCTCTCTTCCACCCTCTTGCTCCGTTTTCTCTGTAACCCCCCCCAACACACACACACCACACACACACACACATACACACACACATTGTTTTTTCCTTTTTTGAACCATTTAAGAACAAGTTGCCAACATGATGTCCCATATTCCTAGTACTCTAACATATATTTTAAGACACAAGGACATTCTGTTACATATCTGGAAACTACCATACCACACTATACCAACCTTATTCAGATTTTGCCAGTTATCCTAATAATTTCCTTTATAGAAAAAGAAAATCCTGGATCATAAGTTCAAGTTATTTGTCATATCTCTTTTCATGATCTTGATATATTTGAGGAGTACAGGCCAATTATTTTATAGACTGCCCCCACAAATGAGTTTGGTCTGGTATTTTCTCCCACTTAGACCCAGATGAGGCATTTGGGCCAGGTATATGGCATGCATGGTGCTGTGTCCTTCTCAGTGACCCATGGCGGTAGGCACATGACTCTGCTCTGATCTCTTACTGGGGATGGGAATTTTGATCACTTGGGGAAGGTGATGTCCAGGCTTTTCCACTGTAAAGTCACTATTTCCCCCTTTGTAATTAATAAGTATCTTATGGGGAGACGTTACTTTGAGGCTACATTGCTTTCTATTACTTATCCAACTTTTACCCACTAGCTTTAGCCCCTTGAGAATGTTGAAAGCTCTTAAGTTCAAGTTGTCTTTTGAGGCTCTACAGCATTTATAACAAACCAACTGGTATAAGGAGTTAATTTGATCAACAGTTTAGAACTTGACCCATGAAACTTCCTTTTTTAGTTTATTTTAAACTAAGACAGCTACTCCTCGTTGAACCCACCAGGCTGAAGAGTTTGTAGAGGGAAGTGTTAGAAAAATGCCTTGAGGTCTCCCCATTGCCAGAGAGTGGCCCACGGCCTGGACTTGGGGTTTGTGAAGAAACTGCCAGGAACAGAAGAATAAAACAACAAAACAAAAGTGTTCTTACAATAGAGCTCAGGTTTTTCCTTTTATTTAAAGTTAGTCTAAGTCATTTCCCAAAAATTCATTTATTTAAGTGCATAACCGAAAGGCATTGAAGGTTACCGAGCTATTGAGGTTTAACATTTTTTCTTAGATGTTATTGTTGAAAAGAGCTAAAAATGGCCTGAGTCATTTCCTTCTTCAGGCGCACACTTCCTCTATGTGGGCTTTTAAAAGCACATTATGGTATTTATTTAAGATTGGTTTCCTAATTTTAAATTTTGTGATGGGATCTATCAGATAATATTTTTCAACTGAATATCTCAGACTTGGATTCTCAGATTTCCCCTCAGGTTCCATTTTGTGTGCTAGTTTTCTTCCTTGCATGCCTATTGTTATGGATACCACTTTCAAAGATTGCTGTCCTCAGAATTCTCACTATAAAATAACGTTCTAGGGTTCTTCTGTTTCCCAACTGAAGTCTTCTTTTTATTCTCCTCTCTTGTAATAACCACCTGCAAGTAACAGTGGATGAGGTGGCATTTTTGAGATTTTTGTTCCCTTTGAGCCCTCGTTTCTCAGATAGTAAGCATTGTTCTCATAGAAAAATATTGATCATTGTTTTCATCAGCAGATATATTAGAAAACGAATATACATTAAACTATGTGATAGGTTGTCAGTACAGTATTCTCACTGAACCATGCTCTGTTGATACAAAGATACAAAGACACGATTCCTCCTCACTTAGCATGGCATCTGCTTGAGGGCACTGGACATGGAACACAACATACATAGGTATGTGAAAAATAACAAAGTACCGAGTAATGTTTGTTGAATGTGGAATGGTACATCTTTTCTGGAGGAGCCAGAATGTGAACAGAGCCTTGATGGACCCAAATCAGTAGGAATGAAGGTGAGGAGAACATTCTAGGCCAGAGGAACTGTGCCCCAAAGGGTTGGAGGTGGAGACACAGTGGTGGGCTTCCCTGAGACTGAAGCGAGCACTGTGAGGTGGAGGGCATTTGGAATAAAGCAGGCCATCTGGAATCGGTGCCATTCCATTCTTTAATACGCTCTTTGAAAGACCGTGTGTTCTAGATAAGCTGACTGATGGGTAAATAAGTCAACATGGTGGGAGGTGGATCAATGAGGTGAAAAAAAAAAATCAGGTAGATGGAAATTGCAAGAGAAGGGAAAAAACATAGTTCAGGAATTTGAAGATGTTCGGGGAAATAATTACGGGGTTTTACTTACACTGTGTTTGACACACTTGAAAACTTGACCTTAA
This sequence comes from Neomonachus schauinslandi, assembly GCF_002201575.2. Classification (NCBI taxonomy): domain Eukaryota; kingdom Metazoa; phylum Chordata; class Mammalia; order Carnivora; family Phocidae; genus Neomonachus; species Neomonachus schauinslandi. Next base: position 52,027,631 of record NC_058410.1, on the reverse strand, counting down.
TTAGTAAGTGCTGCTTTACTCTCTTTGCTCTACAGAAGAAAAAATTGAAACGATTTGTGCTGCTTGCGCACAACTTCATCACGCTTTAGAGGAAGGAAACATGCTTGGAAATAAATTTAAGAGAAGAAGTGTTCTCCTGAAGACCCTATATAAACTAGTTGATATTGGTTCAGACTTGCTCAGCCTTAAACTTGCAAAAATTATTCTAGCAGTAAGTTTTTCTTTCCTCTGGTCTAGTAGACTGTAGCACATAAAAGTTTTATTGAATGCTTTATTTGTAAATATTACAAAGAAGAGTAGAAATGCACTGTGTTCATTTAGAATCTTGAAAAAAAAAATCAAGGTAATAAATTGACATCTCCGAATTTGACTAGGAGCCCTATCTAAGGAATGAAGGCTGACCTGGAAGGCTACGGGGAAAATATTCAAATAAACTCTTACATTTGGACTGTGGCTAGGTTTTTTAAAAAAAGGTGACAACAGGCAAATACATTCAAAACAGTTTCTCAAGTAACTTGACTGGAGATCGGTATCAGAGAACACAACCTGTGGTTTCTGCCCTACGGTTTCTGCTGGGTGCTTGATTCTGCCCCATGATTTAATAAATAACTGAGGCTAACCTGGGCCATGGCCACACTGGCCAGGTGTTTTATGAACCAGTGTGAAACAGAGAAACATGTGGTCATGGGAAGGTGGCAACAGAAGGCTTCCGGGAGGTGTTAGAAGAAAAGGCCAGACACCAAATAAAAGTCTGTATAAACTCTGTCTCAAACAAAATGATATCATTGTTTGAGGGGAACACTTTGTTGTCATAGCCATAAGCAGTTGGAAACAAAAGATAAGACACAGTTATTAGAGAACTTCTAAAAGAGCCGCTAAAACAAATGAATGAAGCTTTGTTTACCTGGTTTCATAAAAGTAAAAGCTATTATGTTAACACATATAATTTAAAATCTGAAAGTACACAGTGAAGGTAAGAGTTGGCAAACTTACTAAGAGCTCAGTAAGAATGCCCACTGTTCCTTATTTTGATGTCTTTCATGAAACAGAATATTCTGACTACATACTCTATGTAATTTTTTTGGAGAACCTACATTCTTATTTAGCTGTCATCACAAACTATTCACCCTCTTTAAAAAAAAAAAACTGATATATGACTCAGAAAGTAATACTTCTTTGAAATAGTGATTTGAGTCGTCTTTTAATCTCCTCATTGGGGTTAACTGATCCATCAGCTTTAATGCAACAAAAAAGAGCATAAGTCACAGAGATAGCTGAAGTTAAAAGTGGTAGGTAGACTTATGTTAACTAACTGGAATTTAAATAAAAACTTGAAAAAGAAAAAAAGGTGGTATCGCATGCTTGCCCCATTTCCTCTCTGGCCCTGGATTTGGGATGCCCCTTGGCCCAGGAGAGCCCTTGGGGGAGGCTGGAAGGCCCTACCAGTGTAGCTGCCCTGGGGAGACCCAAGCTACCAACTGCTGAGGGATCCATTGTCTGTGGGTTTTCATCTGGGTCCCAGACATTTTGCTCCATGCCAAGCCAGAAAATAGATAAATGAGACAGAGGAGGAAAATGCCATTAATTCATCAGGGCTTTGCCGAGAAAATATTATTTTGGTTATTAAAGGTGCCACTCAAATCAATAATATACACGACACAATGTAACTATTTTAGGGTGAAAGGCTAGGTGATCTCCCAGGCAGTGATCGCATTCTGAACTCAATCTGATTAGATAGAGCTCTCTGTGTGACGTTGGCTGCCTTGCTGAGTCAGGGGCGATTCTGCCTAGGCTGCCCTCCAGGGCGCAGAGATGGGCAGGCTGCTCCTTCTGATTAACCGCAGAACCAGGTCAGGAGGGACCTTCAAGGCCATCAAGCCCAACTTCCCATCTGCTACCTGAATCTGCCCTAACGTTCCAGGCAAGACATTGTTTTCGCATAGGCCTTGGTGAATGGAATTCTATATAAGTTCTAAAAAGACCACATCAGGGCGCCTGGGTGGCTCAGTCGCTAAACGTCTGCCTTCGGATGGGTCATGATCTCAGGGTCCTGGGATCGAGCCCCACATCGGGCTCCCTGCTTGGCGGGGAGCCTGCTTCTCCTTCTCCCACTCCCCCTGCTTGTGTTCTTGCTCTCACTATCTCTCTCTCTGTCAAATAAATAAAATCTTTTAAAAAAAAAATTAAATAAATAAATAAATAAAAAGACCACATCATAAAAAGTAAAAAAAAAAAATCAACAAACAAACAGAAAAGATATATGGAACTTAGATGTTTTTAATATCTTCTCTAGTTTCTGCCAATATTTTACCTACCAGTTTAGTATTAAAATTCAGACATTTAAAATTATTTATAGTTAGGGGTGCCTGGGTGGCTCAGTCAGTTGAGCACCTGCCTTCGGCTCAGGTCATGATCCCAGGGTCCTGGGATCGAGCCCCGCATCGGGCTCCTTGCTCAATGGGGAGCCTGCTTCTCCCTCTCCCTCTGTAGTTTCCCCTGCTTGTGCTCACTCTCTGTCAAATAAATAAATAAAATCTTAAAAAAAAATTATTTATAGTTAAAAACATTCAGTGAGCATAATGTCAGTTCTTCTGATTTCTTGCATTTTTTTGGTTAAGTAAGTTGGGGGTTTTGCCAGACAGCCGTTTAATTTTAACCTTTGTGTCAAAGGATCTTACAAAAATGTTTCAGTCTATATTAAGAATTTTTGGAGTACACACATATATGCAATGAATGCAACTATATTCAGGAGGGGGAAAAAAAATCTAGTACCCTACACAGGGGTAAAAAAAAAAAAAACAAAAGAAACCCCACCAGTCTGTCAACAGTGATTATATATAGTAGTAGTAGTATGATAAGTGTTTTTAAACTTCTCCTTAATTTTCCAAATTTGCTTCAAATAGAAAAGACTGCTATTTTTAATGTAAGAAGTAAACTACCCCTCTACAAGAACTTACTCTGTGCCAGGGACTCTTGATGCTGGGAATACAAGTGACTAAAATCCCCTGCCTTTCTGGCTGGCGCTGTAGCAAAAGAGGCTGTGAGCACGCAGAGAACCTGGGGGGCCGGGGTGTCGGCAGGGGTGTTGCTGAGAGCAGAATATGAAGCACGGTGCAGGGGACGGTCAGGGTGGGGGAACAGCTCTTTTATGTAAGGTTGTCTATGTTCCTTGCATATGATTTAATATTTTATTATATTTTCATGTCTCAGAGTCATACTTTTTACAGTTACCAAAAGAGAAGGTATAGGAATGTGCTTTGAATGTAAACTGACCTTATAGCAGGCTTGGAAATTGTCGGGTTTTTGTTTGTTTGATCTTTAATGAGAACCCGGACATGAGTTGTTGTCATTTTCCCTTTGTCACTTTTCACTAAAAATAGAAGACTTGGGTGGGGGGTGAGGTTAGTTGTAGTCATTCATTTATTCAGCACGTTTTATTAAGTGCATAACCCGTGCTACTATCACACACGCACGCACACACGCATGCACACACACAGACACACGCACACACGCGCACACACGCACAGACACGTGCGCACGCACACACACGCACAGACACGCACACACACAGACACACGCACACACGCGCACACGCACGCACACACGCACACACACACACGCACACACAGGCTCACAGCGTAGTGGAAGATAGTTAACTGATTAAAATATATTCCCGAGTATTAAGGGCAACATTGATTTCCATTGACACAGATTTTATTTCTATTCTCTTTAGTCAGCTTATCTTCTGGGTTTTTAAATAATTTTTTGAAACCCCTAAGCATTACATTTTTTTTTCTAATTTCCATTTCCTTTTTTCCTCCTGAGAACAGAAGGAATGACCATCCTGCCACATGTGACAGTTTCTGATGCTTCCACAACAGAGCTTCTCAGACTTGCACGAGCACTGGATCTCTGGGGAGTTTGTTAAAATGCAGATTCTGATCCAGCAGAGCTGGCCGAGGCCTGAGAGTCTGCATTTCTAATACTTACAGAGGCTCCCAAGGTGCAAAATGGAAAGAACTCCTAGTTTGCAAGGTTGCTCTGAGATAACCTGTCGAGGGCCCAGAGCAGGAAGGCAGATGGAAACTGCTCTGTGGATAACGCTTCCCTCCCTCTGCCCCTCGGGCGCCGGGCTGACCGTGTTCATCCTTGTGTCTCCTGCAGTGAACAGCACTGTGCCTGGTACACAGCAGGAGCTCATTAATATTTGTGGATCAAACACAGAATGAATCTTTAAAAACATGTCTGACAAATTCCATTATCTTTTTTTTCTTTTAACTAACTGGCAAGTCATTAATAAACACTATGGAAGATAATTTTAAAGATGCTTTTTAATGATAAAATAATGACCCATACGCTCATCTTTTTCACACAGATATATTTATTTGTTCAGATAACTTCATTCCTACAAACATATTTTACATTCTTGCAATGAGGGCATATAATATTCCCATCTTACAGTAGGTTATAAATGTATTTTTTTTTAAAGATTTTATTTATTTATTTGACAGAGAGAGACACAGTGAGAGAGGGAACACAAGCAGGGGGAGAGGGAGAGGGAGAAGCAGGCTTCCCACTGAGCAGGGAGCCCGATGCGGGGCTCGATCCCAGGACTCTGGGATCATGACCCAAGCCGAAGGCGGACGCTTAACTACTGAGCCACCCAGGCGCCACATAAACGTCTTTTTTTTAAACATGGTATTCACAGTTACACTTTCTATGACTGCTTGATATGAATGGTATTGTTCCACAGTTTATTATTCTCTAATATCGGACACTTAGGATATTTTTAATTTTTAATTTTTACCACTTGAGATAAATATACAGTGAATTGAGGCTATTTTATGTAGCTAGTCCCCCTCTACTGTGCTTTTTTTTTAAAAGTATACTTCCTTATTGCCCCTATGTTTAATTTACTTGAATATTTTTGTAGGATTTAGAAGGTAATTTTAAATTTTGAACATTATTTGCTATTATCTCAAAGCATTCCAGATATAGCCTGAAAAGTAAATATATATGTATTATCTAATGAAAAAATTATTACTTTTTTGGTTTTTTTATACAAATAATAAAGAGAACCATACCTTCCCCCTTTCTTTTCTTTCCTTCACCCCTACTAGGTATTCTTTTCTAAGTTAGTCTAATCTGAAATTTTGGTATCCGTCTTCCTTTACTCTTGTGTGTTAAAGCAATTACTCCATTTAATTAAACTTATCAACATCCTCCCCCCCCTTTTATCCTCATATACTCTTTAAAAAGTAACTAATAATCTCATGTATAAGGATGAGACTTTATGAAGTAAGAAATAAATGCTTCTCAGTAAAATGTGCATACCTTAAGGATCATTTATACTGTATTTACCGTAAGTTAATGAAATACTATAGCTGGCAAATATGGAGCCTAAGCTTAGACTTGTTCTTTATGTTTTAAAAATACCCTTGCAGCATTTTAAAAATAGATGTTTGTGTTAAAAAATGATGGTGTGTCTTTATTTCCCTCTGCAATAAAAATGTGTTTTCTTTCTCTGCAGCTTAAAGTGAGTAGAAAGAATCTTCTTAATGTCTGCAAACTTATATTTAAAATTAGCAGGAGTGAGAAGAATGACTCTCTGATTGAAAATGACAGCATTCTAGGTGAGTATCATTCAGTGCTACCGCTGAGTAAATGTTGCCCTTGAGTACAAGTGAGAAGTTTGGGGAGCAAAGTTATCATTAATGGTAGCTAGAATATTTTATTTTCTCGTAATATCCAGAAGTTACATGATGCCTAGTTTTGCTCTGTCCTTCTCTGTGTTTTCCACATTCTGTTTAATGTATCCTTTGGAGCCGAGAAGGATAGTTGGCTGTTTGTTTTAAATCACAGATCTGTACCTCTGAAGCAAATAATACATTATATGTTAAGAAGAAGAAGATAGCAGGAGGGGAAGAATGAAGGGAGGGAATCGGAGGGGGAGACGAACCATGAGAGACTGTAGTAACATTATGTGACTTTATCAAGTATTCCCTACTTAAAAATCCATTTCCTGGTCTCAGATTGATTATCAGACAAAATACATTTAATGGTATTTGAAATAATTGGAATTTTGGGGCTTTTGATGGAGTAGGAATGACTCAAACTTGGAAGACAAACTGGAAGACAGCTGTTATAGACATTTGACATCAAAGTGTCTCAGGTGTCTCAGATATGTTGGTAGAGAAATGTGATTACAGTCTACCTTCCTAGCTAATACTGTTTAAGTCTTGATACACCCTTAAATAATTAAGATGCTTAAATAGTTACATCAATAGAAATCTTTTATGAATTCGCATTGCTGATGTAAGGCCAGGCAGCAACATGGAAAATGCCCCTGAGTTCTCTTTTTGCAACCTAGGATAAATGATCTCTTTTTTGACCCCAGCAGACAGGGACAAAGAAAGATTCTGACAAATGATCACACTGACATTAATAAAATTAAATGTGAAAGAGGCATGATTAACCTTATCAGAGTTGCCTGGGTTACCTCTAAAATGAAGTAGTTGTATGCTATTCAGATGGATGTTCTTAAGTTGTCTCGGGAAACAGTGGATGTTATCTCCGCAGTATCCCTTTCTGTGGTGATTGAGATTTCTTTTATTTTTATTTATTTTTATTTTTTAAAGATTTTATTTATTTATTTGAGAGAGAGAGAATGAGAGAGAGTGAGCACATGAGATGGGGGAGGGTCAGAGGGAGAAGCAGACTCCCTGCCGAGCAGGGAGCCCGATGCAGAACTCGATCCCAGGACTCCAGGATCATGACCTGAGCCGACGGCAGTCGCTTAACAAACTGAGCCACCCAGGCGCCCGGTGATTGAGATTTCTTAAAAGACCCTGTCTTGATTGGTTTCCCATCGTACAGCAACCAGTATATCCTCAAAAGTTTGTTGAAATTTAAAACTCTTAACTTGTCTCAACTATCAATTGTCCTATAATAACTCAACATTTTTGTAACTAAAAATAAAGGTTGGGGCGCCTGGGTGGCTCAGTCGTTAAGCGTCTGCCTTCCGCTCAGGTCATGCTCCCGGGGTCCTGGGATCGAGCCCCGCATCGGGCTCCCTGCTCGGCGGGAAGCCTGCTTCTCCCTCTCCCGCTCCTCCTGCTCGTGTTCCCTCTCTCGCTGTCTCTCTCTCTGTCAAATAAATAAATAAAATCTTTAAAACAAATAAATAAAATAAAAATAAAGGTTGGTAAATATTAGTAAGAGACAAGAAGTGGCATTTAATTAAAAGAACGTGTTCTTATTTATATATTAATAATCCCATCCTTTCTTTATTTTTTTTTTAAAGATTTTATTTATTTATTTGACAGAGAGAGACACAGTGAGAGAGGGAACACAAGCAGGGGGAGAGGGAGAAGCAGGCTTCCCCCGGAGCAGAGAGCCCGATGCGGGGCTCGATCCCAGGACCCTGTGATCATGACCTGAGCCAAAGGCAGACGCTTAACGACTGAGCCACCCAGGCGCCCCAATAATCCCATCCTTTCACTGTCATTATTATTACAGAGATTTGTCTTAGCTACAAATAAGCTTATCTCTTTTTACCACATGAGTAACACTTAACAAGCATTTGAATGTAGTACTAACATTTTACAAATTGTATTTGACGTTCACATACAAGTACTTTAAAATGTCTCTCTCGAGTTGTTACACATTTGTAATAATGCGTCTTTTTGACAGAATCATTATTGGAGGTCCTGAGAAGTGAAGATCTGCAAACTAACACTGAAGCTTTTTTATACTGTATGGGGGCTATCAAATTCATTTCTGGAAATCCACGATTTCTCGATGAAATGATCAGCAAAGATGCTGTGGAGATACTGATGAATTTGATAAAGCAAATAAATGAGAACACCAACAAATGTGGTACCTGTTTGCCTAACTCAGGCCACTTACTAGTCCAAGTAAGTATTTTACTTGAACAAGTTATATGTGTAAAATAGTTTTCATGTTCCCTAGTATCAGTTACCTGCCAGGTGGGTGTAACAGGTAACAGATGGGCTGTCACCAACAACCAGGTAGGGGTACCTGGCATTAGGGATCAAGAGAAGCAGCCACTGCCCCCCACACACCCCATGTGTGCCCATTTCCCCTGGAAAGGCTATTCCATGCCTATTCACGGAGCATCTCTCTACACAGCTTCGACGTCCATTTCTGCTACTCCACGGGGAAGGCAGGCCTAGTAGAATAAAAAGTTAGCCTTGCTCTGCAAAACAATTGCAGGCTATCATCAGAATTTTAACAGGCAGAGTTTTAATCTTCAGAGTTTCAAAGACTGGCTATTGTTCGTGAGGATGGGTAACTAATGTCATGAATCTTGTATCTGCCATAAAAAGCAAAAGTTAATGATATTAAGTGGACAGTCGTTGGGGGGTGTGCAGATGACCTTCAGGCCTGAGACTATAGGAATGAAGGTAGCAAAACTAGATACATTTAATATGACCAGGGGCAAGATGAAAAAAATGTGTTATGTGTTACTTTTATTACTTCTTTTGTGGCAGATTAAATTTCATAGTTAAATTATTTTCACTGGAGCTGCTTCAGCTCTCATATTCATTTCTAGATGAGATTCTACTTTTTAATAGCATTTGTATATCAGATAATAGCATCTTTGATGTAATAATTCATGAGATTTGAAATGTGCTTGTCAATTAATGAGGATTGATTGAGCACTCAGAGTGCTTGGAGCCTTTGGGAAAGTGTGTTAAAAATTAGATTTAAGCCCTGCCTTAAAGATGCTTAAAGTGTTTATGATGATCATTAATTTTGGACTTTGCGGTCCGTCTCCATTTTGAAAAAAGATTGTGAAAACCCCTTTTAGTCGTGAATGATTCAAAATTCTACTGGATATGCCATCTTTTGTCTAGGAAGACTTAGAAACCTTATTTTCATGCTGTCAGTGTTAGTGAGTTATTCAAAAATTTTCCTCAATGGAAATAATTATTTTGGTTATATAATTATTATATTTCCTTATTAAAATGCAAAAAAGTATAAGGAAGAATGTAAAATCCCCTGAAATATTTTTACCCTGAGATAGCACACCTCCAACATTTTAGTAACCATTCTTCCGTTGCATTTTCATGCAAATATATACTTACATATGCATAATTTTATATAATTCTTGATTTTTATCATGGAGTCTTATTTTTAATAGTTGTTTTTGCTTATTTTCCATTACTCTCTTCCTTCCTCATTTCTCCTGTTCCAACCAGTTAGCCAACATTGTTCACACTGACGTGCTCAGCACCTTTTACAATCATAGGTTTTCAAAAATGGGTTATTCCATGCACTTCTGTGTTCTCATGTAACAATACACAGTAAGAACCCCTGGTAGATTTATTTTACATTTTTTAATGACTGTGTAATATTCTGTGATAAGGATATACCTCAAATACTGAACTGTTCTCCCATTGGGGTGTTCACTCTTTTTAATTTTTATGCAACAGCTTCTAAAATTGTTGTCTGATTAAAAAAGCTCTTTCCAGGGACACCTGGGTGGCTCAGTCAGTTAAGCGGCTGCCTTCAGCTCAGGCCCATGGTCCCAGGGTCCTGGGATCGAGTCCTGCATCAGGCTCCTGGCTCAACGGGGAGCCTGCTTCTCCCTCTGCCTGCCGCACCCCTGCCTGTACTCTCTCTCTCTGACAAATAAATAAAATATTTTAAAAAAAAAGCTCTTTCCAACCCACTTATATACATATAATACACATATAAATATGTATGTAAATATATAATATAATCTATATTATAATCTATAAGAAAACACACATATAAATAAAATATACACAAATTTATTTATATATGTATTTTATTTATTTTTATTTTAACACTTATTTATATATTTATAATAAAATATATAATATATAAAAATAAGGTCAGTTGGTATAAAGGAACACTGACTATTATTGTGACCTAAAATATATCCAATCCAGAGCTGGGACCTCTGGTATGGCAGTAAGTACAGTCATACTCCCAATGTTCTACTCTTCCTTCCCTTTTCCCTCCATTCAACATCCTCAGGTGCAAACTGACTCACTAGGTTAGATGCCCTTTTCCTTTCCCAAAATCCATGCATAGGTGGTGTGACAAGGGACACTGCAGAAACTTCTTCCTCACTGCCCGCCACCACTCACCAGGCACTGTCATGGTCTCCAGGCCTCCTCTGAGGCTGCCGAGGATCTGGCTTGGGCAGGCCTTACGTGCCTGAGGTTTCTCCCCGGAGCACAGTTCAGCAGGAGGAATGGCCACCACCTGAGAATGTGCTCCTGCTGTGGTCACCAAGCCCCATTTGCATCAGCTATAGAGTGTCACTGTGTGTGTGTGTGTGTGTGTGTGTTTACAGACCTGATGGGGGGAAGAGATATCATTTGAGGCTATTTCATCTGCAGGGACCCTGAACTGGATATTCCCTCATATTTCATTAAATTGAAGAAAAGCTGTTTTATATCACATGATTGATAAAATGTAAGCCACATGGCTTCACAAGAAGAGCAAATGAAGATCTATTCCTGTAAAGGTGTAACACTGACTGGCTCTTCGCTAGCCAGCTCATGTGCACATGCAACCAAACAGATCTGGCCATGTGCAGAATCGTTTGTTCACACTAGTTTGCAGAACTCAGTAATTCTAGCTCATCAGACATTTTTTTTAAGCAACTTTGTTCAGTAGAAAAAAAATCAGTAAATTACTGTGGCTATGAGCCAGAGAGCACATGGCAAGGCTAAAAAGACAAAGGCAGGCAACGTTTGGACAGTTGTGAGTTCCTCTCTTTCATGACTTTCAACCCGGAGAACCTCAGTAACTTTAGCACGCTATCTGGGGACCTCCTGTTACAAAACTGTACATTCCAGCACCTGGCACAAATGCTAGAGTCATTGTGTTTTCCTAAAGCTGCCCTTTTGGACGTCCCGAAGCTGGAGCCTGAAAGTTGTATAGGATTTGGGAAACTGACACAAAGGGAAAGGGATAAGGTGTGTTTGGGGCATGCTGAGGAGGTAGGTTGATCCAGAGCAGAGGGGTTCCATGAGAGTCTGTGAGATTCATAGGCCACAGCCCTGAGTCTCACACACCAGGCTGTGCAGTGTGGATTCGGAGGAGCCATTGGAGGTGGGCGTGGGGGGGGCGGGGAGAAGGAGGTGAGATCAGAGTGGCAGAAGGACGAATGTGCATGAGATAGGAAATTGATCAAGACCACAAAGCTGAAAAGTGATGGGAGGAGAATGTATCAGGGGTACCAACAGATTGGAGGGCTAAGATTTCACACACAGTAGCCCCAGTTAAGAGGTATTACTAAGAGTTATTAGATTTGAGGCAGATTATAATAGAGCTAAAGGAATGAGATCCAGAAATGGGTGTGGAAGAAAAACTCCTCCACAGTATCTGGGCTAACGTGGCTTACAGGAAAAAATACTGATGTGTTGAAATTTTTGAAGCTTTTCTTTATGTTGTTTCATATATATATATATACACACACACACACATATACATATACATATACATATACATATACATATATGTGTATATTTATCACTGTGTGGCCGAAATCAAGAGACATTGATTTCACAGGTGTTGGTGGAGGGGCTGTTCTGTGCCAGGCATGTTCTGGGTGGTGAGGAAGATAGTGGAGGATGGGACAGCTGCCAGTAGGGGCCTACATTTTGGAGATCCCCATGTCCAGATAATAGTATTCTGATGCCTTATTCTTCTACAAAATCATGGCATTTCCACACACACAATGCCGCCTTCAGTTCTGCCGATCAGATGCTTAATAGCATTTTAAGAGGACGAGTGTTGCTGCTCGGAAGGTCTGAAGGCCACTACCTGTGCACCAAGTGGAAGTATAAATACTCCCAGTCTGGAGATACAACTTTGTCTGTAAAATTGCAAGAGTAAGGAAAGTTAAACAGTGCACGTTTACTGAATTCCAGAATACTAGAATTTCAGGAGAGCTCCCCAAAACCTGGAAAAAGAGAAAGGCCAGGTAAAAGGCAAAGGCCCCTACATGTCAGTAGTGGATTGCATCACCCAAGGAGGTGACAGACAGAAGTAGGGATTTGTCAGTGTTGATCTGGAATGGATTATCAGGAGGTGTTAGGGTTCATTTCTGACTCCTAAGGCTAACATTTGGGAAGGCATAACACAGGAAAACTGCTGGAGTCCCCTCCATCAGAAAGTCTGTTGTGGTCTCCTTCATGCCCCCTTCCTGGGGAATGGAGAAGAGTCTTCTGTATAAGTCATCATCACAACCAAGCCCTGATTCCCCTGGTGTTTCGTCTGTCCTCTTGTGTTTCGAGAACACCCATGCAGAAAGCTGCTTTACTCTCATTGAAGAAAATCTCAAGGTATCACATTTGTAGTTAGGTAATTTATAGGTATATAATGTAACTGTTAAAACCCAGATTGTCTTGAACTAACATTCCTATTTTTTAGTCCTTTGTATTTCCAACCTTTCTTCTTTACAGCCTGACTCATTTGATTTTGAGTTAAATCCATAGAGAAGTATATTCTTTCCCTGCTTCAGTTACGTTTTTGAAGTTAGACTGTCTTGCAGCACCCAGATACCATGGTTTGCTTCTATCCCCGCCTCTCATGCTGGGCTCACTTCTTGAGGTCTGCAAGTGTCACCCCAGAGGGTCCTTCAAATCCTAGTCTTTCCCCCTCCTTTGCTCAGTACATCTCCCCTGTTATCTTCTCCTTTTTCTAAGAGGAAATTTCTTGGTAATGTCAGTCCTCCTGGCCCTTGTCACTCCCTACTCCATTCCTTCACCTTGGCTTGAGTTTGGGGAAAAGGAAAGTGAATTAAACAAAGAGAGATGACTCAGACATTAGGAGCCTGGATGGTTCAGAAAATGATACTATTACCATGAGAAATTAGAGAGTTATACAAGGAACTGATTTGGTGAGAGGATGAAATTATGTAGTCTTTATTGAAAACTCTAAGTTGCCAGCAGAATAGCCAAGTGGGGCTGTCTGGTGAGCAACTGGAGTTATGAACGAGTGCTTAGCAGAGAAAGTAAAGCTAAGAAAACAGATTTAGGGTCACCTGCATGGAGGTGATAGAATCTGAGAACAGATTCTTTAAAATGGCCAAATTTGTGGAATGGGGAAAAAAAGTGGTCAGAAAACTAAGAAAGGACAATGTACAGGAGAGTAGAGATCTTAAAAGCATGGATTGGATTGGTCAGCTTTGGCCAACAGCTTTGGCCCATGGGAAGAGGACTTCTATCTTTTGTATGGAGAAGTTTGAGTAGGCAGGTGGGATGGAGTCATGCTGCTAGCGGTCCATGCTCTCTTTGACACTTGTATGAGTTTTTTATCTCTGTATTTAATTAAAATATGTTTTGATATAGTTGATTTTTTAAAATCATTTCTAAACCCTAGAGTAAACTCCCTGCTTTGACAGATTTGAGTTCACTGCTGTATTCTGTGTCTGGCTTCTCCTCTACCATGTCTTCAAGAGCCTAATGGTCCATTTGGCTTCGTACCTGGTGCTGGGACAGGGCTCTCTAGTGAAGAGGCCAAAGGCCTGAGCTGGCCTTTCAGTTCTGACCCCAGCAGTGCTTCTCAGTCTCTGAACCTTCCTTTCCTCATCTTTAAACGGCCAGCTTAGGGGTGCCTGGGTGGCTCAGTCGTTTGAGCCTTGGTTGGTTTTGGCTCAGGTCGTGATCTCAAGGTCATGAGATCAAACCCCAGGCTGGGTTCTGCACTCAGTTTGGAGTCTGCTTGAAATTCTCTCCCTCTCCCTGTGCCCCTCCCCAGGCTCATGCACACATACTCTTTCTCTCTCAAATAAATAAATAAATAAAATCTCTTAAAAAAAAAAAAAAGGACCATATTTTTTTTAAAAGATTTTATTCTTTTATTTGACAGAGAGAGAGAGAGAGAGAGAGCACAAGCCTGGAGCAGGGGCAGAGGGAGAAGCAGGCTCCCCACAGAGCAGGGAGCCCGATGCAGACTCAATCCCAGGACCCTGGGATCATGACCTGAGCCAGAGGCAGACGCTTAACCGACGGAGCCACCCAGGTGCCCAATAAAGGACCATCTTAATGGGTAGTTGGGAAAATTAAATGAGCTGATCTATGAAAGCAGTATAGAATAGGACATGATACATAGCTGGTACATAGTTGGCACTCAGCAGAAATTTGTTCAACAAAGTAAGATCAGAATTACCAAAACCTGAAGCTTCAAAGAGCCATTTCTTCTGATGAGAAAAAAAAATTAATCACAAGAAATTAAAATAACAGTTAGAGGTGGATTTCAAATGTTGGATCTTTTTCATTTTTCTGTCTTTGAGAGGCTATTTGGAGAACCATGCTGAATAGAAACTAAAGTTGGAAGGGGGTGTTATATCAGCAGCATGGGACTCTGGGTACTTAATGGAGCCCAAGTCTCAGAGCTGACTCTTCCCTGCTTCAAGGATCTGGGGAATTTAAGAGATGCCTTTGACTGAAGTCTGGAGATTCAATGAAGCGGTGATTTACATTATGCTAGTAATTAACGACTGTACCAAGGTGGTTGGGGTCCTTTAAATCTTGCTTTAGTTATATTTTATGGTTTTAAAATGTGGAGATTAATGCTTATTTAGGTAGTTAATTATTATGAGTATGCATACTTAAGTAGGAAAGTATATTAACTCCCTTTTTCTGCCTTACCCTTGCCTATGGGAAGCCTACCTCTCAGACCATAAAATCAGAACCAAGGCAATAACTTCCACCTGATGGAAACTTGCTCTGGTTATTGGGGGAAATAAACTGCATACCCATGAGAGCAAATATTCCCATGGTTATATTTCTTGAATTCTTGTTTTAAATATTTCTTAAATTCTTACAGTTTTATTGGAGACCTGATGATTAAACAGAAAAAAATAGGGGCACTGTGTGGCTCAGTCGTTAAGCGTCTGCCTTTGGCTCAGGTCATGACCCAGGGTCCTGGGATCGAGCCCCGCATCGGGCTCCCTGCTCGGCGGGAAGCCTGCTTCTCCCTCTCCCACTCCCCCTGCTTGTACTCACTCTCTCGCTCTCAAATAAAAAAATAAAACCTTAAAAAAATAAACAGAAAAAAAATCTTTTTAAAGCATCTTTTTTGAAGGTTTTGTTTGAGTAGGAAATGAGCAAATGAGGTCATTTATTTTCTTATTGTTTTAATTGCATATAATTTCTAATACAGTGAAATGTTCAGATCTTACATGTTTGATGAGTTTTGACAAAAGCATACAGCCATGTAATCCACACCCCTATCAAGACGCAGAAGATTTCTATCACCTCAGAAGTTTCCTTCCACCTCTTTCCAGTTAATTCCCACTCTCCTACCCCACAAAGGGAACCATTTTTTTCTGATCCCTTTCACCACAGATAAGCCCTGCCCGTTCTAGAATTTAATATAAATGGTACATAACAGTGTGTGCTTTTTTGTGTCTGGCTTTTTTTTTTTTTTAACTTTCATTCTGAACTAAGTATAGGCTCACTAGATGTTGCAAAAATAGTACAGAGAGGTCCCGTGTCGCCATCATCCAGCTTCTCCCAATGGTGACATCTTATATAACTACAGTACATTATTAAAACCAGCAACTAGAGTACTATTTCTTGCTCATTTTCTTATAGTATATTGTTTTTGAGATGGGATGCAACTTTTTTTGTCACAATCTTTGGTATTGGTTATTAGGCTTGCTAATTTTGTAATGATGTATTTGTCTGTGGGAAGGGGACCACTATTTATTACTTAGGAGGCTTCTTTTCTATAAGGAATAGCAGTATTATAGCTGATAACTCACTCACCCAATTGGCATGAGAGACTGGGCAGTCAGAACTCTGGCCCTTCTTCTCCACTCCTCCTTTTCTTGGGAAAGACCTATAAATAGGTAACTTATGTTCACCTCAGACTTTCCAGGGAAGGCATATCTAAAGATTTGGGGAGACTCAGAGACCCCAGACATGTAATGTAATGGCTTGGGTTTTGAACCTGGATATAAGAGAGAAACTAAGGCAGATGGGGAGGGGGAGAAGATTATCACCATGGTTGAAATCTGTAATTTATAGCTGAGGCAGGGGGGCATTCTAATCCTGAACCTCTGAATTAGACCTGCCTACCTCATCACAAGCTGCATCTGCCCCAGGAGGAGCAGGGGAGAGCACCTGTTCTCCCCAGTCAGGAAGTGAGGGATGGAGCGTGGCCAGGAGTATCATGCTGAAGAATATCTCTTCACAAGGAACATCGAGCGTGGGAAGTAAATATTCCTATGCCTGTTGTTTCCAGGGAGAGACGTTTGCTTCTTAATTGCTGTCATATCTCCTCAGCCTCGTCTCTTCGTTGTAGACATATTAGCTGTGGCAATAAAGAAATGTCACTAACTTTAACATGTAATCGGGGAAAATTGTTGTTATTACTTGGTAGTTCTTGGTGTTACATTATCTTTCCCAGACTCATTTTCCTCCTTTTACTGCACTGACATACTATGTAGTTTATATGACATTCAGAATTTCAAGTATGCTGATACATGGAATAACCACCACTAGCAGAATCAGCTACCTACTCATTGTACCAAGGTAACTGACATAGAGGCAGTAACCAGAGAGTAACGAACATAGGCAAGCGTTAAATAGAGTCTCAGAACAGGGCACTGGGTGTTCGAGAAGGACAGAATCATTTCCTGCTGAAGGAGGACACCCATGGTAGAAATGTGCCAAATGGGCTCCATAGCCAGGCACCAAGCAGTATCAAGGATTATGAATTAATATGACTTTCAAATGCATAGCTCTTAACGCCAATAAAATGCTTAGGAATGTGGGGGCACTCGTGGTTTCATGGGTACAGTGGCATCTTGTCATTGATGTCTCTTGTCTCAGCCAGAACTGTATGAACCATCTATGAGACAATCCGAAACTCCTCCAGTTACCACAGAGGCTCTGGTTTGGGCATATATGTGGTCACAACTGGGCACAGATCCAGAAAATGAATGTGCTTTTATTAATAGAGGGAGATGGTTTTGCTGAGGTTGGAAAATGGTGTGGCTTTTGTTCTTAAATCATTTGACACTGTTTGCGGTCTCTGGCGGCTGTGTTTATTCTTTCACATCATCAGCGGGAAGTGAACCATTTTGCAGTTGGCAGTTAAGTTGAGATAAAGCTCGAGGGATTTTGGTTATGGATATTCCAGATGATTGAGAAATAAAATGAATGCTTTTAGAGAAGGGCCAAGTGGAGTGGGAGAGACAACAGACAAGGAGCTGGAGCTTAGGATGCCCACCTACCTGGTGGCTGGTGGACTTTCTGAGACTTGGTTTCCTCATCTGAAAAGTGGGGCTTGTAATACCCTTCCTGTCTGCCTCATGGGGCTGGTTTAGGGAGCAAATGAGATCAAGTTTATAGGGTAGATTTATAAACCATAAAGCTGCTCAAATTCTTTCCATAATCACATTCAATGTATAAAAATAAATAAAACTGAATCCTCATGCTGATTTGGGTAGAGGAAACATAATAACTTTCAGACTATTGATGGTGTGGTTTTTAATTGCATTATGTTCCAGAGGTTTCTTTGAAAGCTGGTTTTTTGAAATTGGGAAATATTTCTTCAAGGAACAATATCATGATTGATGGTGAAGTTCCCAGGCTTGCCAAAAAAGACTGCTTAACTTCTGACGTACTGAAACAGGAGTTCTATGGTGGACTGTGAGCTCCAAGCCCTTGTGCTCTGTGGCTGAATGCCTTCTAGGGCAGAAGCTGGTGGGTTCCCTGGAGACTGAGGATTCTGAAGGAGGAATAGTGCAAAGGGAAGAGAGAGGGCCAACCACTCTGGAAATGAGCAGTGTGCGGAGGCTCAAGTCAACCAACCAGCCCTCCCTACCTTGCGTCCATCCCACCCCTCGCACGCCCCATTGCAGTAAAGCCTGCAGGAATGGGGCCCCAGCTGCTGGGCCTGTATTGTCATTCTTAAATCCCGTGATATCAATCAGGAGGGCCTCATATTTTAAGACAACGATTTCTTGCATTTGCTAAGGTTTTTCAATTAATAGTTGAAAACATAAGTGGAAATTGATAACTAAGTGCCTATAATCAATTTGAAGAAAAGATATTTTGAATTCTAATTTTGCTATATTAAAATGTTGTTTATAAATTATAAAAGACTTTATGAATTATCTAATCACTTCTCAATATAATTTTTCCCTTTAAAATGTATCTCCCAGTGTCGACGACACAGTGAGAACTTTCAACGCTAGAGAGGACAGCTTTGCCAAACTCATCAGCAATTTTGCTTGGAGATTCTGGTTGAGGGTGGGGGCCAGTACCTCTTGTGATCAAGGAATTTGGAGATACAGAGAGAGGAAGCTGCCTCAGAAAAAAATGAGCACCAAAAAGTTGTAGAGTGTAGCTCAGTCCGTTTTCAGGAGCAGATTAGTAACCAGAATCACACCAGAATGTTTCTTTCTTGGCTTATACCGAAAAACGTAGGGTGACGCCTCAGTCATCATCTCACAACGGCTAAGAAGCAAGGACACCTAAATTCTTATCAATCATCTTTGTAGATGATCAATTCCATATTCTTCTCCTTTCTCTTCTTCCCCCTGCTTGCCTCGCTGCCCCATGCAGTTGTGCGTTAGGAGATGGGAAGAAAAATAATCGAAACATGTTTTTCTGTTTGCTCTTTCTTGGTGAGATGACACGTGGGAACTGCTCCAGTGAGCCCTTTGGAAGCTCAACAGGCATCGATGTAATCATCTAACTTGCACTTCTTTTTCTGTCCTAAAGGATTTGAGATGGCTTAAAAGATTATAGACAGTAAAACAGAAAAGTACATAATTAAGCAGAGCTAGGAACGATATAAATTGGAATGGAAAGTTAAGAGCCGGGTACACTTCTGCAAGCTTAAAGCTCGGACTTTGGCGAACTCCTGCTTTGGGGGCAGGCACAGTGGGTGGGCTTTCCTGGGGGGAGGGCAGGAAAACTCATTAGTGATTTCCGCAAATAGATCTCTGTTAAAAGTGGGAGCAAGGTCGAAAGTTAAGTGGGTTGACTAGAAATTCCCCTTTACTGTTAGCGCAGGATTTAACTAGACTCTCCTCCCCCACCCCCCCCACGCCCAATCTTAATACATTTTTTTCCCAGAAACAGCCCCTTGTCTGTGCTTGGCAGTCAGCCCCACCTCCACCCCCGCAGTGAGATTTGTGGCTCTCAGCCAGCCTCTCAAAATGGGCGGCCTGCCCTGCTGCCTTTGCCTGGTGACCTCCTCCTGATCCTCAGCCCTCAGGGCTTTAGGCTTGGGTTTACCACCGGGCCTCTGCTAATCCCCTGCGCTTTCTTGCCAGAGGCTTCTTAAAGGAGAAATCCTCCTTTTCTGCTCCCTTGTCCCTTCATCTCCTTGTCCTCCTTTTTTTCTTCTTCTTTTTTATTTTATTTTATTTTTTTTTAAGATTTTATTTATTTCTTTGAGGCAGAGAACAGAAGCGGGGGAATGCGCAGAGGGAGAGGGAGAAGCAGACTCCCCGCTGAGCAGGGAGTCCAATGTGGGGCTTGATATCAGGACCCTGGGATCATGTCCTGAGCTGAAGGCAGACGCTTAACTGACTGAGCCACCCAGGCGCCCCTGTTTTAATTTTTTCTAATGAGATGAGGAAAATGGTCAAGAGAGAGGAAAAAACTGAGGTTGAAACAAGAAAATAAAAGCTCCTAAGAACACCACCATCCCTTTTGCTGACAGTGTCCCTTGCCAGAGGTTGGATGAGGCGAGCAAGAGGACGGCTATAGATCGTGGTAGGAAGAGGACGGGTTTCTGTGTGTGATGGTTAGAACGGGTATTCCACAGCCTCTGGCTGCCTGACTTCAGGTCAGGATTCACACAGGCATCTGGGCTCTGGACTCCAAGTGGGAACGCTTGTGAGTCATTCCTTGGATTGATGTAATCCAGCAGCGCTTGAGTGCCTGGGCTGTCTCTAGAGAAGAACAGGTAGAACCAGGGTCAGATGATGAGAATTTTCCATTTTATCGTGGTGATGGCCTGGAGAGCCTAAAATGATGTATTAGCCTTCACAGAAGACCATTCCTTAGCTTAGGAGACTGTGTTGTAGATCCACGGCGAAGGGGAATGCTCAAGTAGTTTTTTCTCCCTCCAATGTTTTGGGTGCTGAAGCTTTCAGGGAATAATTTACTGAATTGCTGTATAATTGAATTGACTTCAGAAGACTTGAACACATTTACTTGAAGCATTATTTTTATTTTCTCTGCTTTAAAGATCGTCAGTTATATTTTTGTTGCTGTTGTGACAAAGGAAAACTAATCAAAGATACATATCTTAATAATTGTTAAAGTTTATTAACTATGGCTATAATGAAGCTTTATATTTACATAATGCTTTACAGCACACAGAGACATTGTTACATGTTTTCATTTGATACACACAACCACCCCAGGAGGTGAGCAGGGATGGTAAATGCTTTACACAGATGAGAAAGTCGGGAAGTCAAGCAATGAGTGGGTGCCTCAGTCACGTAACTAGAAAGAGATTTGGGACTTGAATCTTCATCATTTTACTCGAAGGCCAGTGATCCCTCTTCTGCATTTTGGGTGTGGAGCTCCACAACAAATGTGGAGATGGCAACCATGATGTTTCAGCTCCTGTTAGAGGACAGGTGGCAATGCTCTTCACAATTTTTGTCTCATTGAATCCTCACAACTCCAAGGAGCTATCACCATCCCCACTTTACTGATGAGAAAAATGGTCCCTGGGAGGTTCACTTGCTAACCAAAGCTAGTGAGTGGTGGGGCTGGAGTTTGACCAGGTGTCCAGCTCCTGAGCTGACTCTTCTTCACCAAGAGTCTGCCTTGTCCTGTTCCATGAGGAAAGGTCACACTGCATATTGAAAGTATTAGAGAACTGCAGCATTAGCTGTACTAAACTTGATGTTTAGTAAATTAGATTTATGGAACCGTTCTCTTCTCCACTTTTTTTTTTTTTTTTTACAAGTTTGTTTACTTATTTTAGAGAGAGAGAGAACAAGGGGATGGGCAGAGGGAAAGAATCTCCAGCAGACTCCCTGCTGAGCTGAGCATGGAGCCCCACGTGGGGCTCGATCTCATGAATCTGAGGTCATGACCTGAGCCAAAACCAAGACGCAGCTGCTTAACCAACTGAGCCTCCCAAGCGCCCCTTTTTCTTCTCCACTTTTAGACAAAGATAGCTTTCCTGAACATTTTTTAATGAAATAAGACAAATTTGGGGGCACCTGGGTGGCTCAGTTGGTTAAGCATCTGCCTCTGGCTCAGGTCATGATCCCGGGGTCCTGGGATCGAGCCCCACATTGGGCTCCCTGCTCAGTGGGGAGTCTGCTTCTGCTTCTCCCTCTCCCACTGCCCCTCCTCCCTGCTTGTTCTTTCTCTCTCAAATAAATAAATAATATCTTTAAAAAAAAATAAGATAAATTTTCAAGAAATCAATACTTGGCTCTCAGAAAAGAATGAAACTAATGGTCTTAAATATCCTTTGGCTAGAGCATTATTTGATGCTACACTTAAAACTATGGAAGGAGAGGTTTCTAATCTGTGAAACTGATGTGGCATGTCACAGCGTGAAGTGAAAGTCTTATGAGGGACAGTTAACAAACCCAGATGATGACTTATTTAACCCTAGGGTTTTGGTATACTAATTGCTTATTAACATGAATTTCTCATTCTTCACCTTTGAACCAAAGTAAGCTTTCTTTGTATTCATCTCTTTTTTTCATTTCATGCTATTTGTCCTTAAGCCCATGTTGTCTAGTAGAAGACGCCTAACAGGAGCTTGGTTTTGCTACTGATTGAATGAAGATCGTAGGACAAATTGTGTGGTACTGATTGGTGTTGCTGTATTTTCCAATTAAAAAAAAAAATGGCGCAAACCCTCTTTTATCCTAGGTGACTGCTACACTGAGAAACTTGGTTGATTCACCACTAGCAAGAAGTAAGTTGCTGAGCATCAGTGCCCTTCCCCAGCTCTGCACGGCGATGGGACAGTACGAGGCCGACAAGGATGTGTGCACCAATATTGCCAGAATATTCAGGTAGGTGGACGAGGAAAACAAAGTAAATTTACACAAATGCTAAGGCTTAAATTTTGGGTTATCTTTAATATTTGTGTGTGTGGCTGGCAAGGAATCCTATTTTTGCTTCTTACTTCCCCTAGCAGCAAAAGTAAATCTAGTGGTCCAAGTTCAAAATAAATGATGTACAACTAATGACCCCGTTTCCTATGTATTCCTAATGTGATTTTAAACTCATCCATTGTAAGTCACCTTAGTTCTTTGGTGAGTTGTGAGTTATCCTAGGGTTTTTACAGAATAAACAAAAATTCCTCTTAGCTTATTGGACATAAAGAACTGTATCACCAAACATGATAAATTTTCTGGTACATTTGGAAACAGTACTTAAGGGTTATAACTCAAAAAGGGGAGCGTTGCTTTGAAAGTCTGATCTGAACTGATTTGTAGTAGAAGGTTATTTTATTTCAGTTGTGTGACTGAACTTTGGCTCACGTATTCACTCGTCATGTTTACACTTCACCCCAGAAGTAATGACTATCTGAATCCAGGTCTCTTCAAAGCAAGATGTTAAATTTCAGAACTGTCTTTAAATTATGCATTTATATTTCTTCTCTCACTGCTCTCTGCCAGTGTTTATACATTATTATCCTAGGCCTTTCTTAAACTTCACTGTGGTTGTTTAACAAAATAGAACGTTTTCTGAAGATGTTACTATTATTAATAGTAATTGACCCCAGGATGAGGATGTGAGTCCAGATTTGATTTTTCAGCACTGCACTTTCCGATCTGGGTACTTAATTCTGGGTACTTTTCACTCCCATTTTGAAGCATTATAAAAATCATACGTTTTGTTTTTGTATGTGGTAGCATGTAGGGATCCAATTTAATTTTTTTCCCATGTGGATAGTCAGTTGTCCCAGCACCTTTTATTAAACATGTCTTTTTTTTTTCCCACTGATTCTAAGTGCCTAGTTAGTCAAAGACAAGATCCTATATACTTGTAGGTCTATTTCTGGGCATTCTGGTCCATCCTCAGATCAGCACCACACTCTCTTTACTGTTAGAGATTGAAGTCTTGCTATAAGATAAGATGAATCCCTCACCCCTTTTCTCCTTTAAGATTCAAATTCTTCCCTCTTTCTCAAGAATTGGAGAATCAGCTAAGGTTTGTGGTAGGAACATTAGGGTTTTTCATGGAATAACATTGAGTTTGTAGAGCATTTGGGATGCAAGTGGGGAGAATTGACATCTTTATGATACTGAGTCTTCCACCAATAAACATTTATGACATTTTCTTTTATATCTTCCCATAAAATTTTATAATTTTCTCCAAAAAGATTTTGCATATCTTTTGTTAGATTTATTCCTTCATGGCTTTTGCTGCAACTATGAATGCAATCTTTAAACATATTTTTTAAGGGGATTAAGAGGTACAAACTTCTATTTATAAAATAAGTAAGTCACAGGAAAGAAAAGTACAGCATAGGGAATATAGTCAATAATATCGTAATAACTTTGTATGGTGGCAGATGCTGGTGAACATTATATAATGTATAGAATTGGCTAATCGCTATGTCATACACCTGAAACTAATATAGTAGCACATGCCGACTATAAAATATGTGCATAAAATATTTCCTAATAGGTTGTTGCTGGTTTATATAAATAGTATTGATGTTTGCTTATTAATCTTTATCCAGGAACCTTGATGAAATTTAGGTCTAAGAGTTAGTCTATAGATTCTCTTGGATTTTCTATGCAATTTGTCTGCAAAGAAGAATAATTTGGCTTTTTTCCCCCCCAGTTATTACAACTCTTCCCTGCTGTCCCCACTGCTTCCTTACCACATCGCTCAGGATGTCCCATACAAAGTTGTAAGAGTGTTGGACCTGCTGCCTTTCTCCTGACTTTAAAGAAAATATTTTTGTGGTTTTACAATTAAAAAAAATATTTATTAAAGAGGGCACATATTAAATGGAGCACTGGGTGTTATACGCAAACAATGAATCATGGAACACTACATCAAAAACTAATGAAGTAATGTATGGTGATTAACATAACATAATAAAATAAAATTTAAAAAAAAGAATATTTATTGTAGGTTTTCGTATATGCCCTTCAGAAGGTTAAGGAAGGATCCTCGCACACTAACAGATGTTAAATTTTCTTGAATGCTTGCCCTGAATCTATTTTGATTATGTGGATTTTTCTTTTTTTAATTCATTAATATAGTAGATCACAGATTAATAGATTCTCTTATGTTAAGCCGCTATGTATTGCTAGGTTTAATTAACTAATAATTTGTTTAGGATTTTTCATCTGTGCGTTAGATTAACCTGTACTTTTCCTTTCTCACATTGTCCTTGTCTGGTTTTAGTGTCAAGTTTATACCAGCCTCATCAAATGAGTTGGGAAATATTCCCATTTTTTCTCTTTTCTAGAAGAATTTGTGAAAATTAAACTTATCTGTTTCTTGAAAAATTCATAGAACTTCCTTGAAAAGCTATTTTATCCTAGTGTGTGTGTGTCTGCACACATTCATGTGTGAATATCACTGACTACTGCTTCACTTTCTTTAATGGTCATATATCCAGTCATATTTCCTATTTGTACTTGGGTTAGTTTCAGAAAGTTATATTTTTATAGGAATCTGCCCATTTTATCTAAGTTTTCAAACAATATAAAGTCATTCCAAATTTTCTCTAATTATCCTTTTAATCTCTGTTGCATTTCGAATCATGTCCCCTTTTATTCTTTTACTAATAATGTTATTTAACAAATACTTAGATAGCGACTACTATGTGCCTGGCAATGTTCTGAGCACTTTCCAAATATGAATTAATTTATTCCTTATAACGACTTTAAAGGTGGGTACTACCATTATTGTCTTCATTTTATATATAAGAAACTGAGTCATGGAGAAGCTCAGTATGTTTCTCAGTGTCATACAGTTGGAATTCAAACCAGGGGGTCTGGCTCTGGAATCCATACATTTAACCACTATGTCACACTGCCTCTGCATTGTTGATACTGATTTTCACTCCTTATTTTGATTGCTTATGATGTTTCTCCTTTTTTCTCAATCGGTTTCCCCAAAGGTTTGCCAACTTTATTAGTTTTTGCAAAGAACCAGCAGATTTACTGATCCACTCCACTGTATGTTTGTTTTCTATTATATTCCTTTATTCTTATATGTATTAACCCTTTTCTTCTACTATCTTTGGATATATCATATTTTTCTTCTGTTTTAGTTAGAAATTCAATTCCTTTTTAAAAATCCTTCTGAAGACTATAAATTTTCCTTTAAATAGTGCTTCAGCTGTATCCCACAAATTTTGATTTGTGGTATTTTTAGTTATTCAGGTCTCAGTGTTTTATTTTTAAACTTTTATGTTTCTTTGACCCATAAGTTATGTTTTTAAGTTTTCAAAAGTATGTTTTCTAAGATACGTATTCTTACATTGATTTCCTAACTTAATTGTTCTTTGACCAGAGAACGTGAGCTGGAAGACACCAGTTCTCTGAACATTTACTGAGACTTGTTAATGGCCTGGTACATGGTCACGTTTTTACAATATTGATGATGTTTTACCTAGTAATCTGTCACTTAATGAGAGATTTATGAACATCTCCCAATTTGATATAGGTTGGTCAGTACTGCCTTGTGGGTTTTGGTTGGTTGCTTGTTTGCATGCCTTCAAAATTTTGAAGCTGATCTCAAGGCTTTTAGCTTTCAGGTCTATTTTGCCTGATATTAGTATATCACTACCATCCTAGTATATTTAAGCAGTTTAACATTTGTTTCTCATGGGGTCCCAGGGGATTCAGTGGTTGGTATCCAAACAGAATTTGTGTAAATTTCTTAGCTTGTGTTTTCTGAACCACATGGATAGTGTAAATTCACACCATATACATGCGTTAGAGGCTTCAAAGGATCTCCTGCCTGCACCCCCCGCCCCCACCATGCCCTCAGAGTCCAGAGCAGACAGCAAGCCTCCTTGTGGTTTCTCTGGACTGGTGTGTGGAGTATTTGTAGACTCCTTTTCAGGCACTGGGCAATGCTTTGAAAGTCTGTATTTAGAGTAACCCTATGTGTATTGGAACTTTCTGAGAGAAAAAAAAAAGTGTATTTTTATTTTCCCATTTGGCATTTCTGCAGCAAACTTACTTCTTACCATGACTGCTGTGTAGCCTTGGCCAACTATTCCAGATGTTACGCCTTGTTTTTGAAACTGATAAACAAATACCAGAAGAAACAGGTCAGTTCTTCATGCATTTAATTCTTCACTATGTCTTTGCATTGGTGTATTTGTGTAAGCTCATGTTGAGTAGTCTTATGTTTTGAATGTACCAATTTCTATGAGAAGCTTCCATTTGATGTGTTAATGGGCGGCCCCAGGAGATAGTTACCGGTAGGAGTTGAGGAGGGAGTTGTTTTGTTTTGTTTTGTTTTGAGGGAGTAGTTTGAGGCAGAAATGGATGCAATAGGATGGTTGATGTGGTAGGATTCCTGGTTTAGGGAAGAGGGTGGGTGCACAGTGTTGTTCCTCCCAGTGATTTATAGACCCTTACATGAGAATCCACTTGGGGTGGGATGGGGGTTATTTCCAGGCCCCACCCCAGACCTGCTGAGTCAGATGGGTGGGGAGGGGCCTGGCCATCTGCACTTCAGTGAGGACCACGGGGACCTCTGATGCAAAGTAAAGTTTGGGATCCCCTACACTGGGTATACTCTAAAGATTCTTCTAGCCCTGAAATTCTCTAATTCTTTGACACTTTAGTATTTAGATGAAATTCTTCTAAAGTAAGGTAAGTGTTAGAAAGAAAATAATTTTGTTTTAATGGATCCAGTAAAAGTATATATAGTTGTTTAAAAAAAGGAAGAAGTCACAAATGACTCCACCTTAATAAAATCATAATAGTACAAACATTAAGTTTTATTATAAGTTTTTGACTATTCATTAAATGCAATTTATTTTTATTCAGCTTTATAAATGATTAAGGTGACATCAACTCTTTAGTGAGATGTTTTATACATGAACACAATATATATTCATTTCAAATATGGTAAAATCTCAGAATCACTAAGTTTAAAACCAAATAATTTATGTGTATACTAAGAACATTTTAATATAAAGCTTTGTGTTTGTTTGTATTGGCCATCTCAAAACCACCTCAAAGTATAATCCCTGTTTGCCACAAATAGCAATGAACTTATTTTTACCCAGCCAAGTACTTCTGCCGAGAATGACGAAGTTTGTCAGATTTGATGCTATTATTAGCTAATTTATTAAAAGGTTACTAGTCTCTTTTTGGTTATACAGATGACAGAAGTTTCTATGCTCATATTATACCATTAGTACATTTGGAAGATGATACAACCTTGCTTAAAGTTAAGTTTTTATTTAGCTTTTAAGTAGTGATTTACAAATATGCACTTGAGTTTCTGATTCCGAATATTTGGGTTACAAATGCCTTTCCCTATATATTTTGTATTTTCTCTAAACTATACACTTTGAAAGATTTCAAGGTACAAGAATTGCTATGTCAGGGGAAGAATGGATTTGATTAATCTACCTGAAAGTATTCTCAATCTGCTATTAATTGAAGTGTCCATTAAGCACTTATTAATCTAGATCTTGGTACAATATATTATCTGAACTGTAATCTTTGGACAAGTGAATTAATCCAATGAAAAGCTTAGGTACTCCTATTCCTGGTTGTCTTTTTTAAGGAAAAAAATAAAATGGTAAAAAGATACTTTACTATAGATTAAAAGAATTCTTCTAGATCTTATACTTAAAAAGTTTAGTTATGGATTTTCTTTTGAAATCTTATTTTATGGACTTTCATTGTAATTTTATTTTGTCATCATTATTCTTTTTTGTTTTGGTGTTCGGATCATGGATGATTTAGATAACTGTAACTGGAGAAGACACCTTCGCTTGCACTAGAATTTTCAAATGTGGGTGAAAGAAAACATTTCTGCTTAACAGTTTGATTTCAAGTTATGTCATAACCTGTAATTTTTTAAAAAGAAGAAAACCCATCAGTCCAGTACTGACAGACAAATAGTCCTATTGTTCTGTAGCATTACTAGTAAATAGCTGTTTGTTTTTCTGATTATAGCTCGGATGATGGCCACATTTGGTAAACAGACAAATATCCTGGTATCTTGCCACTATGAGACACTTGAGATGTCAACATAGTTAAGAGTATGCTTCTTCTGGTTCAAGGGACTGTCTTAAAGTTTAATTGGCATAAAATTTTACCACACCTCTTAGTGAACTACTTTTCACTTTGGACCAATAGTTATCTGTAAAGCAAAATTGGTGTTCAAAGGCATATTTTTCTCTGTTGATCTATATGATAATTTTGCTTTCCTATTAAAATTATTTTGGTTCGAAGAAGAATGAAGAGCTCCTTGCAAACTATGTACAGTACATGTTGTTTCCAGAACCATCAAAGAAATGTATAACTTATTAAATTATTTTTATCGTGGTAAAAATCATATTCAGATATATTACATATTTCCTTGCCTTCTTAAAGATACTAAAAATAATTTAACCTCTTCTTGATGCCAAAGATCAATATTACAAGTATTAATTACTACTCTAAGGCTATTTGTCCCATCCTGGGAGCACGAGTCTGTTGATGAGATTCTTTAAATGTCTGTGTCTTCTTTTTGTAGATGTCTCTCTCTTCCTTTTCTATTGATTGTTAACTCTGCCTTTGGTAATTTTCACTTACCTTTTGTGACTATTTGCTTGCAATTAGGAGGGGAAACTCATAATAAAACTTGTTAAAATATCACCTAAAAAAGTCTTAAATAAAATTGAATGTGAATAGGCTCTTAGTGAGCAGACCTGAGGGGACTCTTTGATGAAATATCCCTTGTCACTTCTCATCTTCAAGGGCCAATTAATATTACAAGATGTAGCTCTTGTGTCCTCTCCTCTGTGAAGCCTTACAAGACCTTCAATTCCTCCTACATCCGTGCATCATTTTAAAGATTTAAACATAGCCAGTACACCCAGCTAGTACACCCAGAGCTAAGGACCCAAGCAGAATGTTCCCTAATCTTAACCACTTCACTATAATTAAGAAAAATTATCCAAACCTCAGAAATAAGATGTTGGGCTGGGAGGCTACATGTCCTGACAAAGTCATGCTGGGGAACTGTTTAGTAGGAAGGGCTTAATTCTCCATGAGAATGTATCTGTGTTTAAACTTGCTATTTACTATTTGATTAGAACCCAAGCACTATAAAGTTACACATTAATTTGTAGATTTTTCTCTGGTAGACAAGATAACCTCAAAAGCTATGGTTTTATGACCCTGTAGGCTATTAGCCAGGTGTGTATCTAACCTGGTAATCTAACATTCTTTTTAATGCTTGTAAACACCCAATTCTTTGATTATTCTTGGAGCCAACTTAACCATTGTATTGGCTCCCTCATTAATGAGATAAGTAATTTTTTTAATATGTTAATTTTATATCTGTATGAGAGTCATGTTGTTAACTCTTCAGAAATTATACTTTGACTCTATGCTGTGTTTTACTTATCCTAAAGAATGAAATGTTACAGTTTTGAATCATCTCTGATTTTTTTCTAGTAAGAAAAATGGATACGTAATTTATATTTTCCTCAAGACCAAAATATTTTAGAAGAGCAGGGAAATTGTTCAGGCTACAAGGAAGTAGTTATGTGTCCCAACTACTTCCTAAAATCATTAACCAAAAGCTCCATACTCCATAGGTCTTTGTAAATATTTCTTTGGTGAGTCTCCAAATGCTTATTTTTTTGTATAGCTGCCTCACCCACTACTGGGAATTCCTGAAGGACACAGACCTTGTGTTTTGATAAACCTGAGATGATGCTTGGCGTAGTAGATGCATGATAAAGTGCTGAAAGAATGAATTTTGAGTATTTGAAATGCTTTGGAATCTGTAAAGCATAATAAAATATTTCTTCTAGTATTCTAGTACTTCTTCCTTAAATATTTACTTTCTTTTTCCTACTTTGGAGGAGGAAATAATAATAATTTTTTCCCCACATTTTTCACATTGGTGAACTGCCATACACAAGAGTAAAACAGAAATAATGGATTTTAAATTACTTCAGACCAGCGTAGCGTCTTAGGTTCATGTTCCCAAATGGCCAGGTGAATATGATTTGTATTTCCTTGCTTTTAGAAATAAAAGTAAATCCAGAAATCCCACACCATGCATGTTCTGCTGGGAGTGTATTAATCTGCAGTGGCTAAAAACTGCTACACCTGAGATTTATTTGAATGTTGAGGCTTTGAACTAATCCTTGGAAAATCCAGCAGCCCTCCAGCAACTTACAGAATTATTACTTTCTATAATTATTTTTGTTTATAAAAATCCAAGACTAAGTTGGGTTGTAGACATATACTTTGGAAGATTGGTAGTCTCTTAATATACATAGCTATCACTAAGCAATTAAACAAGCAGAGTCTATATACCTTATCTTTGTTCTGAGAGGTCAGTATTAACTTTGTCTTAAAAGTCTGAGGGCTACACTGGTAATCAGAAGAGATTTTATTTTTCTGAGATTCATTTTTAAATCAAATCGTGTTCATGGCTAAGCATATTTTCAAAGAATAAAGAAACAAAAATCTCAAAGGAAAAAAAAAAGGCAAAGGAAGGAAAAAGAAAAACCCCTACACACACCTCTTTAAGTGATTTTATCATGCTGGTGAGGAGCTTCGCAGGAAACTGTGCCTGCCACTTCCATGGTCCACCAACGGGGAAATTCTGTTTTGACCCAGGTAGCACCAGGGCTGACGGCTGCTGGGAGAAGTAGAATATTTCCTCCCCTATCTGCTGTTTTTCCCACGGAAGAGAAAAAAAAAAAAAAAGGAAATTGTATGAGAAAATGCCAAAAGGGAAAAAAAAAAGTGAGAGAGAATTCCCATTTTTTTTTTTTACATTATTCATATTCATCTCTTGTCAAGGTAAAGTCTGACTTCTGCATATAAGAATGGGGTCTTTTAAAAATGCACTTAATCTGTGTCTATCAGGTCAATGATAAGGGTTGGGGGCATTTTCACTTTTATTTTCTACACCTCTGTGTTGTGGGAATTTGTTACCAGGAACATGGTTTTTTTTTTATTTTTTAAAGTAATATTATAAAAACAGCCAGTAGGTCTTAAGATGGAGAGATTCTAATTCTTTCTTGATTTAAGTCAGTGGTAGCTCCTAAACTTGGCTGATCATCAGAATCTTCTGGGGAGCTTTAGAAATACAGGTTCTCGGGCCCCACCTTCGGAGATTCTGATTCTGGTCTGGAATGGGGCCCAAGAACCTATTTTTAGAGGCTCCTCAAGTGATTGAAATGCATGGCAGCTCTGGGAACCCTGTGGTATAAATTGTTAAGGTTGTTCCTTAAAACAATTTTCTCCAATATTGACAGCAGAGGGTTTCTACAAAATCTCAAGAGTTTTTGTTTTTTTTTTTTTAAAGATTTTATTTACTTATTTGACAGAGAGAGAGACAGCTAGAGAGGGAACACAAGCAGAGGAGGAGTGGGAGAGGGAGAAGCAGGCTTCCCATCAAGCAGAGAGCCTGATGCGGGGCTTGATCCCAGGACCCTGGGATCATGACCTGAGCCAAAGGCAGATGCTTAACGATGGAGCCACCCAGGCGCCCCTCTCAAGAGGTTTTAAAGTGATGAATCAAACCAGCCACACAGGGTCAGTCTTTCTCTGCAGGGCCTGTGGCTGACAGTGAATCTCCCTTCCGAAGTAGGAGCCAAACTAGCAAGACAAACCAGGGGCTGGTGTAGGAGTCCCCAGCAAGCGGGGATAACCGTGCCTTTTGCTTTTTGCACCAATAGCTGAAGGCTTTCTTAGCTAGAGAAAATGAGATGGTTTATTAGACTCTTCCATGAATTTTTTTCCGCCAGACATGTGTCAAAACAACTAGTCCTGGATAAAAGAAAACAAACCAAAAAGGAGTCGTCGGACCACACCCAGTGATAACACTGATCATGCTTTATGAAACAGCTGTCACACTGGTGAGGTTTCAGACGCTGGTCGGAATGAGCCACTTAGGAGAGGCGAGTTCAGGCTTTCTCCCGCAGGACCCTCAGAAAAAAGTGGCCTCAACCTCAGGTAACTAGAAAAACCATGAGTTGTTGATTCGCAGTTAGTGAAGTCACCCCCAAATTTTATTGTTAAAGTAATCACCATATGTTCCTGCCGATGTCCTGCTTTGAGAAAGTTCGGTGTGGACCCATACCTAAACTTTGTAAGTTTGCAACAGATACATTTGAGGAAGCTTAGTGCGTATACAGACGATGGCCCAGTTGGCTCTGCCCCTCTTTGCACACAGCCCTCCGGTGAGGTGGGCCTGTCTGTGGCTGATGGCTGTGGTACCAGCCAGGGTTTCTGGTTTATCAACAGTCTCAGAGAAAAGGAATCCACTCCTCCCAGCTCTTTCAAAGGACTTCCTCAGGGAGAACAAGGGAAACTTCTCTGGCTCATGTCTGAGGAGATTAATTGGTCCAAGATCCATGGTACAACTAATAACTCCAGTTCCCACACACACACAAACGGAGACTGAAACACAACATATCAGTCAGCTTGATGCAGTTTGAAAGCTAAACTTTAGCATTAGGTAGAACATCTATTACAAATGCTAATCAAAATTCAATTAAATGACAAATCTCATTTAAGAAGTGTGCACATATTGATGCTTTATGGTGTAAACTACATTTGGTACAAAACCAAATGTACAAACAGATGGGCCTAGTAACGCAGGAATGAGCAGGGTCAATATCATCCTTGCAAATCAGGGCCGGCCTAGGGGGTGCCTCTGACGTCAGCATTGCTGCATTTAGCATCTCTGCAAAATATGTTTGGGTTTGTTTTCTGGAAGAACATGAAGGGATTTTCCCCATTTCTTCTGTAAATATCTATTGGGCAGGAGATCCGGTAAAAGGCCTCAAATAAGCTTTGTAAGACGGGCAATACTTTACAGAGGTCATGGTCCAAAAGGAATAACCTTTATCTACATTCCCATCACTTGCACCCATTGAGCAACTAACTGCCCGTCTAACCCTCTCCATTTTTAAATACGGTCAGTTTCTTGTTTTTTTCAAACAGAACTTCCAGAGGCAGGACCGTCATCAGAGCATTCGCAAACACGGTCTGGGACTCGCCTGACGTGTCCTTGCTTGTGCTGCTTTCAAAGTCCTGCCTCTCTCATTCCACGTAGACTTCTTTTCAGGTAAGGGATCATGTTCAGCCTTGTACGCCCAGTGAGCACCGTCTGGTCTGGAATGCTTGGACATCGTCGTGTTGACAGCGGGACCTGGAATGTCTGCAGAGTGTGCTGAAAGCACAAGCATCTGCCGTCTTTCTAGCTGTTCGTCTGTAACGCAGCCACAGCGGGGAACAGTCCAGGGGCGCCATGACCTCTCCCTCCCCTCCATCTTGTGTGGGGCCGGTGAGGATTGGCTAGGAAGGCACCTCCACCCCTTCCCCTGGAGCCTTTATATGGCAGCTTGGCTCCCAGCTCGCCCTCTGCCTCCTGCCTGGCAGGAGCGTGCCCTGCGGCTCTCTGCCCAGCCCTGCTGCAGGCACATTCCCAGGGGCTACTGCTAGCATTTGGCTGAGCTTGCTCCTTTTTTCAGCCTTGGCCTTGGTCTGCACCCCTGACCGGGCGGGCAGCACAATAAGCCCTCGGCTTGTTCATTCTTTCCAGTTCCTGCTGCTTTGCCCTCGTGGAACTGGCTCTTCCCCCACTCAGCACGGAATCTGAACGCCTGATTTATGTCTGCAGACTTAAAAAAGAACAGAGCACAGTGAAATGCTAGCCTTGCCTGCTACTTGGGAGTGAGAGCCACATCCAGAAGCATGTAGTTGGTGCTCAATAAATGGCTGCGGATGGAATGGATAGATAAGGCATCAAGTGTAGTCTCTTCTGGTTTTTAAGTGATCTTCTGCTTAGATTCTGGGTTTGGAGTCTCCAACATCTCAGATTCTTCCATCTTGTAGGGTTCAGCACTTCTGCAAACTTTTGACCCACTTTCAGGATCCTAGGGTTAACTAGCATTTTCACAGTAGTGCAGTCCGCCTTCCACATGGGTAAAATTGATCTGTTCTTCGAGCCACCTATAAGTTTGATTAATGCTGAAGTTTCGTTTGAGGGAAGTTGGGTAAATGTTGCAAATTGCAAATCCTGATTCAGCTCTCAGATCCGCATTGCATGTGAAGTTTCTAACCCAATTTTAAACGGGGCATCTTAAAAATCTTTCTAAAATGTTTTCCTATACTTAGTAGAAGTAGTTCTCTCCTAAGTAAGTGGAGTCTGCTGAACATGGTTTATTCTTTCTGTGGTAGTTTGATATGGTTCCTTCCCTATGGTCTACATGATGCCCACCAGTTATTTTAAGGCTCGGTAGGAAGGGTGTGGGCCTCGAGGAGGAATATGTTCGCTTTGGCTGACTGACTGTGGGCGGGAGTAATAATGTGAGGTCATGCCGAACTGGTCTCATGGGGCCCGATGGTGCACCGGACGCTGCCTTTGACATTTAATAGGCAGTGGATGTTTCTGATCAAGGGGATGACATAAGAGCTGTGCTTCAGGAAGTGGTGTTAATGTTGATCACCGAGGGAGGATCCCACAAGGGTCTGTGGCAGGAGTCTACAGACAGGCCCTCCAGAGCAGGCATGGGAAGGAGAGGTCGGGGGAGATTTTGAGATGGCAGAGCAAAGGGAACTCGGCGAGTGGTTGATGAGGGGAGCGAGAATCAAAGATGCCTGTGCGGCCAAGTCCGGGGGATTGGACAGGTGAGGGTTATAGGGAAGGAGGAGATGGGCTGAAGGAGTTTGGGAATCGGTCTGTAAGCACAGATGGCCCCAGTCCTGTCCCTCTCACCAGGGTCAGACTTTGGGCACCGTGAGCCCCGTGAAGCCTGAGTCTGGATGTCTCTGAGAAGGAAAGCCTCTTTCGCTGACTTGAGGCCAATCTCTCTCACGTGGAAAGTAACATCCACACACCGCTGCCACTGGGGTTTGCCAGCTGATCAGTTGAGTCCTTGCTTTGTTCCAGTTAAAGCAATTTCATTTATAGCAGCGCGGCGCCCATTGAGACTGAGGACCATGCTTGCTCGGGAGGGCATGACGTGTTTGAAACTAAAGAGAATATCCCACAGGCTATGACTGGAAGGCACACTGGAGGTCAGGCCTCTTGCAATAGGCGTACCTGCTTGTCTGAGCTCTCGCTGGCTGTAGCTGTTGCTGGGCCCAGTTCTACTTTTATGCAAAATGAGAAAGTCCATACGAACTGGTTATACTGGACTGCTTTCTTTAAACAAAAATTCTCTCTCCTGATTCATCTTCATTTTGATGTTTCAAAATTCATAGCTGTGGTATGAATCTGCAACCTTGTGTTAAATTTAATAAAAATGCTCCAAAAGTTCAGGGTTGATTTATAGGTGGTTCTCAGATACTGGCTGAGAATAGAGAGAATCTGTACCTCGAAGGATACAATCCTTATGAAATGATTTTCTGCTATGGGTTCAAGCCGTTGTCTCTACAAATTGATAATTTGGACCTCTAATTTTTCAAATCTTTATAGAATATTTAAGTAAGTGGCACTCTGTGGACTTGAGAAGGACTGGGTTGTGGGACAATACATAACCTCTCTATGATACTGTCCGAGGCAGTCCTCTGCACAGTGCCGACCACCCATGGCCAGCCAAGGGGCTTTGCGAGGCCCTCTTGCCCCACTGGGGCTTTCAGGATTCCAGATGGGTCAGGACAAGCACCACCTCTGCCAACCTCCTGGGAGACTGCTTCTAGTTTGGCCTATTCCATGTTCCCTAGATTTGCAGAGAATATATTTGACGGGGGATGAAAAGCTGCCTTAGGCAACCCTGAGAAGGAGGACAGACACGGTGAGCATAGCAGTCGCTGGGAGCTCAGTGCCGCAAGCCGCTCAGTCTGCCACCCCCATTTGTTGGTCTCGCATGCCATCCTTCAGTTGGCAGCCCGGCTCCCAGGAACCACCCCCTCCTTTTTCCATCCGAAGGCAGGGAAAGGGGTATTGTGGCCGCGTTAACTCTTCCTGTGCTGAAGTCCAGAGCCTCTCCTTCCCACGTGGGACTCGATAACCGATGCCATGTTAGGGTCCACAGGAGAACTGAAGAATTTTAGAAGTCGAAGGGGCCGAGGGAATTTCTCAAAGAAGAAAAGCAGCACTTAGTCTCCCCCAGATTAGACCACGTGCTGCAGTGGATGGAGGTCACTTGAATTTGGAAGGACAGTGATCTCTAAGTCAAGCTGCCTTTTTCTCCAGCCTGGGATGATCTGGTCTGAATACTCCTGGCAGGTCAGCAACGACAGGGCCAGCAACACCTGCTGCGTTCTACGAAGGAGTAAAACAAACACAGGGAGGCAGAGGTGAAGTAGCAAGGCCTGGGAAGAGGGAGAAGGGAGAAGATATGGTCCAGCATCCTTCCCAAGACAGCTGTGACATTTGACAGGGTAAATGGAGTTCCCTGACATGATTTAGCAAAAAGGATACAACTCCTTTTTACATTTTTTTAAGAAGTCATTCAAAATCACAGAGAAGGTCTTCCCCGTTTTGCTTACCGTGCTTCTGAGGAGATGGGAGAGGGGCACGATCTGGGGCACAGCGTGAAGTCCAGAAACATCAACAGGGCTCCTGTCGAGTGCGAGTGTGTGAGGGAGGGGACTACCTGGAAGGTAGAGCTGGGGAACAGCTTTGTTCAGATGAAAGGACCACACGTTATCACTTCTAATGCATTAATTTGTATGTCTAAATGCTTGGAACAGTGCCTGGCACGTCATAAACGCTGTGTTCATTGCTGCTGCCGCCACTGTTATTACGGCTATTATCATTTTTCAGAGGCAGAACTCATGTGGCGGGTCTTTAATCAGAAATCATACATCAAAGTTGATGCAAAAAGCTCCTATTCCTCAGCTTAGAAAATATAAAATGGAATATCCTTCGAGGAACCTTATTCTCAGAAATAGCCTCGGTCGTGGGGCGCCTGGGTGGCTCAGTCGTTAAGCGTCTGCCTTCGGCTCAGGTCATGGTCCCAGGGTCCTGGGATCAAGCTCCGCATCGGGCTCCCTGCTCGGCGGGAAGCCTGCTTCTCCCTCTCCCGCTCCCCCTGCTTGTGTTCCTGCTCTCGCTATGTCTCTCTCTGTCAAATAAATAAATAAAATCTTTGAAAAAAAAAAAGAAAAAAGAAATACCCTCGGTCGTGTTTGGAAAACGTCCTGCTTTTCTGTTGGGTGTGGCCAGGGTGGAGGAGTGCTTTCCTTCCAGAACCCAGGGAGGAGCCTCTGCCATTAGGAATTATGGGAAGTAACCACAGGTTTTATGTCAAATGACGGGTACTACAATGAAATTGTGTGCTTGTGTTAGGTATAAGACCCACAGACTTCAGCTTTTTTAGGGAACCATCTGGTGATCAGAGACAGACAAAGTGACCCCAGTTCCCAGGAAGGGGATTGTCCCACGTCCTCTTTCTCAAGACCCGCTGCTTTTGACCGCCCAACCCACCCCATCCTCTCCTCCAGAGAGCCGGATTTCACACATTTTTCAAGGTTGAATTCAAATCCATTGGAGGTAATTTTGCACACACACTGTTCCCTGGGTGTCCTCTCATCTAAACTCCTCCAAGACCATCGGGTCTGTCCTACACAGTTTAATGCTACTAACATGTTATTGATAGTACATGAAAATGGTTCAGAACAGTGCCCGAATCATTCCTCATGATTTGTGCTTTCCCCGTTTTGTCTTGTTTGCCCTCATAATACAATATTTTCTCCATTCTACGAATGAGTTAATGGAGGCAGAGTGGCTAAGTAAACTCACATGTATGAACTAGACTCACTGGCTCTCCAGCTGGGGATCCTAATCCCTCTCCGTGTCTCGATTCCTGCTTGGCCCTTTTGGTCTCTGCTCTTACCCCACGTATGTCAGCCTCATCCTCGCAAATAGATTAGAAGCTCTTCAGAGCCCCTTCTCTCATATTGTTCCTGTGAGTGTATTCTCCCAGGCCCGGAGCATTCAGACTTATCCACTGACTGGCATTTGGGCTCCCTGTGGCCCAGGAGCCAGTTGTCCCGACTGGATGACTGGCTGCCATGGGTTGCGCACTGAGCAGAGGTTTTTCCCAGGGTGAACTCTCTCCTGGACCAGCTCCAGTTCTTGCTGGCGTGTTAGCCTCCGACTTTCTTAATGTTGACAATTAGTTCCCAGCTGCACAAGCAGCCGCCTCGCTTCTTCTCCGCCTGCCAGGGAAAACTTTTCTTTCAAGAACAAGCAGGAACAAGTCGGTATTGGCCGAGTCGCCCCAGGCAAATCCAGAAGTCTTGTCCTTGGTCTGTGACCCTCCGCTCTCTGGCAAAAACAGTCCCTGTGCTGCCCACCCCCCACCCCCCAGGTCCCACCTAGACCTGGCTCCCCGACTAAAACAGGTCCAGGCCTCTCCCCTTTGGACCCGTTGGTTAAGGCTGCTAATTACTACAGATCTGATAAACAAAGCCGGGTTTATTGGGAATCCCTCCTGGTGACATATTTGCTTTTTATTTTATTTTTTATTTTACTTTTTTGGGAAAGATTTTATTTATTTGAGAAAGAGTGCCTGCAAGCTGGGGAGGAGGAGGGAGAGGGACAAGCTGACTCCAAGCTGAGAGCAGAGCCCGACTTGGGGGCTCCAAATCAGGACCCTGAGCCAAAATCAAAAGAGGCTTAAGGGGCTGAGCCACCTAGGTGCCCCACATATTTGCATTTTAAAAGGAGATAATTCCTTAACTGATCGGCAAAAGGTGAGGCAAAGGAGATCCTATAGGACAGGCCCTGTGGGAGGCAGGGCATGGCTGTAGAAAGGACTCCAGGTCAGGGGAATCCTGGGTTCAAATCCTGACTCACTCCTTGCTAGCTGTGTGACCAGGCAGCTTCTACAAACCCCAGTTTCTTGTCTGTCGAATTGCACAGCGCCTGGCACAATGAGAGTTAGCACCCAGATCATTTACAGCCCCTCCGTGAGTGTCTCTTTAAAGTCTCTTCCTGGGGCACCTGCGTGGCTCAGTAGGTTAAGCGTCTGCCTTCAGCTCAGGTCATGATCCCCGGGGTCCTGGGATGGAGCCCCGCATCAGGCTCCCTGCTCAGTGGGAAGCCTACTTCTCCCTCACCCTCTTCCTCCCCCCGCTCGTGCTCTCTCCCTCTCAAGTAAATAAATAAAATCTTAAATAAATAAATAAAGTCTCTTCCTCCTAGAGGAATTTCCTCACCATGCGTGGGGAGGGGGAAGGCCAACTGTACTCGTTTGTCTGTCTGTTGTAGAATTAAGAACGTAATTGTTTTTGTATCCTGTTTAGTTGTAAATTGTTCTCAGCTTGGGATTTTTAGAAACATTTATTTATTGTGAAATATAGCTGATATGCAGAAAAGTGCATGAAACACACATGTACAATTTAGCAAATCGTGATAACGGTGTCACCCACATAACCACTATCCTGGTCGAGAAAGAAAAGTACTGCTTTAAAGTGGTATATTTAGGCGCCTGGGTGGCTCAGTTGGTTAAGCGACTACCTTCGGCTCAGGTCATGATCCTGGAGTCCCAGGATCGAGTCCCGCATCGGGCTCCCTGCTCAGTGGGGAGTCTGCTTCTCCCTCTGACCCTCCTCCCTCTCATGCTCTCTGTCTCTCAAATAAATAAATAAAATCTTAAAAAATAAATAAATAAAAATAAAGTGGTATATTTATATGACACAGTGATTCTCAAATGGGGGTGATTTTGCCCCCAGGGGACATTTAAACCTTTTTGGTTGTGGGGCGCCTGGCTGGGTCAGTTGGTAGAGCATGCAATTCTTGATCTCGGGGTTGTGAGTTCAAACAATGATTAAACATTGTTTCTTCTTAAAACAATGGTTAAACCTTCTTGGTTGTGACATCTGGGGATACCACTGGCATCTCTAGTAGGGGCCAGGAATACTGGTGCTAAACACAGCCCCCCACAGCAAAGCTTATTCTACGCCAGAAGAAGGAGAGCCAGAAGTCTGCGGAGCCCGGTTGGGGAAGAGCGGCTCTCTGATGAACCATTGTGCGGAACACCCGATTTTTGGAAACACAATGCTTCAGTAGGAGGTGAACTCTCAGGGGAAGATTTGGGTGCTCAAGAAACCTGTTAGTGTCAATACTTAGATTTACATAACACGTTATCAGTAATCCTATCCCACTCAACTAATAGTTCTCTGGGAGGGTTAAAAAAAAAAAAGGCTAGCCAGAATTTCAGATGAAGGATCTGAAGTTAATAGCCCTTGCTAATAGCATCCCTCAGTTTGTATTCTTTTTTTTTTTCTTTTAAACCCATCGAATGATAGTTGTTACAGTCTCATTGCTATTTTTTTTTTTAAGATTTTTATTTATTTGTCAGAGAGAGAGAGAGCATAAGCAGGGGGAGCAGCAGAGGGAGAGGGAGAAGCAGGCTCCCCACTGAGCAAGGAGCCCGATGCGGGACTCGATCCCAGGACCCTGAGATCATGACCTGAGCCGAACTGAGCCACCCAGTTTGTATTCTTTCATTGTTGCCAAATGCTTTTAATCTCCTCTGTCAATTTGCACCGAGTCAAATACTAGACAAGTTAGTAGAAGCCAGATGTGTTCCATTCTACTATTAAGTAGCTCGTGAATAAACTAAATACTGTTCTCTTTCCCAAGACTGGTCCCGGCCCCAGTGCACTTGTAACCGTCTTCCCTTTACTGCAGGATTTAGTCGTCCGTATTGTCTTTATTCTGGGCAACCTGACAGCGAAAAATAACCAGGCTCGCGAACAGTTTTCCAAAGAGAAAGGGAGCATCCCGACCCTGCTGTCATTGTTCCATACGTTCTACAAACTGGACCTGTGTGCGGAGAAGGGGGCGGTGGGAGCGGAGCAGCCCCAGGCGCCGAGGCCGCGGGCCCAGGCGGAGGACGTGCTCATCAAGCTGACCCGCGTGCTCGCCAACTTAGCCATCCACCCTGGCATCGGCCCGGCGCTGGCCGCCAACCCGCACGCCGTGGGCCTGCTGCTCGCCACGCTGGGTAAGGCCCGCGCCGCCGGCCGCTGCTGCCTGCGGGGGACGCAGCCCCGGGCCCGGCGCGCTGAGGGTTTCGGCAGCGCCTTCGGCTCACTTCAATTAGCCTTCCCAGCTGCAGGCGGGAGAAGTCCTCTTCTGCTCCGAACTGCCTTAAAAGTTATATATATATATATATATATACACAAATATATATATATATATATATATATATATATAAAATTTTAAAATCCAGATTTAAAAAATATATAAAAATATTTTTTCATATATATATATACATATATATGTATGAAAAGAAAAAGAAAAAATAGTTACTAAAACCCACTGAAGTGTACACCTTGCAAAGGGTGAATTTTATGGTATGTGAATTTTATCACAATAAAAAAAAAGTGTACCAATCAAATTGCCAAAAATTGACCAAACTAAGCACAAAGAGTTTAAAATCCTTAATTTTTCCTGGGTTAGTCCACCTGATGAGAGTGTATCTTTTTCTCAGGTTTGTACAGTAACTGCAATTATGGCCCCCAGTCATTCAAGTCCCTTTCCCCCTATTATTCACCACAGCACTCTTCCATAACAAACCACCACAGACTGGGTGGCTTAAACCACAGAAATTTGTTTCCCGTGGTTCTGGAGGCTGGAAGCCCAAGGTCGAGGGGCCAGCCAGTGGGGTCTGGGACGAGAGCTCTCCTCTTGACTTATAGATAGCTGCCTTCTCACCAGGTCATCACATGGCGGTTCCTCAGAATGTACCCTCAGGGAGAGAGAGGATGATCTCTCTCTCTTTCTCTTCTTCTAAGACCACCAATCCTATCGGATAAGGACTCCACCCTTCCGACCTCATCTAACTTTACCTGCTAAAACACCTGTCCCCAGTTACAATCGCATTGGAGGTTAGGGCTTCCACAAATGAATTTGGGGGAGGGGACACAATTCAGTCAATAATATTCTGCTCCTGCCACCCTTCCCAAATTCATGTCCTTCTCACATGCAAAACACGTTTATTCCATCTCAATAGCTCCAGAAGTTTTTGTGTTTTTTTTTTTTTTAAGATTTTATTTGAGCTCCAGAAGTTTTAACTCATCCTGGCATCAACTCTAAAGTCTAAGGGGCAACATCTCATTTAAATACTAAATCAGATGTTGTGAGACTCAAGATGTGATACATCCTGAGGAAGAATTTCTCTCCTGTGAACCTGTGACACCGGACATGTTACATGCTTCCAAAATACAGGGGTGGGGCAGGCCTAGGATAGACATTCCCATTCCAAAGGGAGAAACAGGGGAGAAGGAAAAGGTGGCAGTTCCCAGGTAAGTCTCCAAGCTAGCAAGGTGAATTTCATCATAGTTTAAGACTTGAAAGCAATCTTCTTTGGTTCAGCGCTCTGCCTTCCAGACCCACGGGGGCAGTGGTCCGGCTTCCACATCTCTGTCAGTCAGGGTGCCGGGGTTCTGCAAGCTGGGCTCGTCCTCAGGGCTTCGGGGTGAAGGTGTCTGGCCTGTTGAACCCAAGGCAGTGGCCCTGGTTGTGACCTCTCACTCCCCTTTGGGTCATTTCCAGTCTTCTGGAAGAATAATGCCCACTCACAGCCCAATAGCTCTCTCCTCCTGTCCTGTCACACACACGGATAGCTTCCTGTCTCAGAGCCTTTCCGTTCAAACTGGCCGTGTTTCTGCCCATGGAATCCCAGAAGCTCTGTACTGATGGATATTCCAGACGCACGCTTGGTTCCCTCTAGCACATGCTTCCGCACTTTTTGCCATAGGGATAGACTGAAAATTTTCCAGATCTTCAGGTTCTAGTTCCTTCTGCTTAACAATTCTTTCTTCAATTCCTCTCTCTCTCCTCACGTTTTACTATACTGTCAGGAGAAGCCAAGCCGCTCTCAAACACTTTTGCTTAGAAATCTCAGCTAAATATCCAATATCGTTGCCTGCAAGTTCTACCTTTCACAAAACACTAGACTGCAAACATAGTTCAGCCAAGTTCTTTG
Organism: Neomonachus schauinslandi; assembly: GCF_002201575.2. Lineage (NCBI taxonomy): Eukaryota > Metazoa > Chordata > Mammalia > Carnivora > Phocidae > Neomonachus > Neomonachus schauinslandi. Next base: position 51,984,536 of record NC_058410.1, on the reverse strand, counting down.
CCCCCTTACAACAACGATCACCTTTCCTGCAGTTTCCAGTAATCTGTTCCTCATTTCCATCTGAGACCTCACCAGAATGGCCTTTTATGTCCATATTTCTACCAACGTTCTGTTCATGATTACTGATGTGTTCCCTAAGAAGATGGAAGCTTTCTCTCCAGCTCTCCTCTTTTCTTTCTGAGCCCTCACCCGAACTGCCTTTAACATTTCTCATTTCTAGCATGCACCTTGGACTCCTCCAGCCTCCCTCATCCCCGGCTCCAGAGCTGATGCCACACTTCTAGGTCCTTGTTACAGCAGCACCCCACTTCGTGGTACCAACACCCATCCCAGTCTGCTAGGCTGCTACAACAAAACAGCATAGACTGGGTGACTTCAGCAACAGATGCATGTCCTCACACTCTGGAGCCCGCAAGTCTGAGATCAGGCTGACATCATGGCTGGGTTCTGGTGAGGTCTGTCATCCTGGCCTGGGGATGGCTGCCTTCTCACTGTGGCCTCACACAGCCTCTGCTGGCGTGCGCTCTCGGAGAGCATGCACTCTCGCTCTCTTCCTCCTCTTCTTTTTTAAAAATTAAATTAAATTTATTTATTTGTGAGAGAGAGAGAGAGAGGGCACACACACAAGGGGGGGGGGGGTGGCAGGCAAAGGGAGAGGGAGGAGCAGGCTCCCCACTGAGCAGGGAGCCCAATGTGGGGCTTGATCCCAGGATCCCGGGATCATGACCTGAGCCGAAGACAGACGCTTAAAGACTGAGCCAGCCAGGTGTCCCCCTTCCTCTTCTTATAAAAGCCACCAGCCCTACTGGATAAGGGTTCCACTCTTATGACCTCATTTAATCTTAATTACCCCTTAAAAGCTGTATTTCCAAATACAGTTGCATTAGGGCTTCAACATATGAATTTTGGGGAGGGGGCATAATTCAGTCTATAGCACCCCCTTCCACTTTTTAGGCTTTGTCATTTCCCACAGGCATCCCTGGCCACCAGTGAGCAGGGAAATTAACTGCCACACAGAGTGATCAACTTAGCTACGACTTACCAAGCTCTGGAAGATTCTCTTGCTGTAAGAAACATTACTACGTGATGAAAATGATGTTTTGGGGTAGCCTTTGAACTATGCCCCCTGCTCTTCATTAAGATCCATATTGAGTCCTTAGTACGCAATGAGTCCTATGCTAAAGGAGGTTTATCTTAGCCTGCTCAGTCTCCGTATAACAAACTACCAGAGACGGGGGACTTAAACAACAGACATCTATTTTCTCACAGTTCTGGAGGCTGGAAGCCCAAGGTCAAGGTGCCAGCAGGGTTGGCATCTGGCGACGATGCTCCTTCTGGCTAGCAGATGCTACTTTCCTCCTCTTGTAAGGGTAGGAGCCCTATTGGATGAGGGCCCCGTCCTGATGACGCATTTAACCCTTCACCACCTCCTTGCAGGCCCTCGCCCCCGATCCAGTCACACTGGGGGTGACTTCACGTTGGAGCTTCTCCATATGAATTTGGAGAGGAACACCAACATTCAGTGCATAACAAGGTTTAAAAACATGTAGTGTCTGCTTTCTAGGAGCTCCAAGTCTATGGTGGAGGCATGGCAGGTGTTTGGACAGGAAACTGATGATAAGCACCAACAGCAAGGCGTACACAGGACATGAGGCCCAAGGAGTTGGAACCCCAGGACTTGTCTCTAGAGCCAGTCTCATTGCAGAGGGTATTAAAAAAAAAAAAAAAAGGTGCCTGGGTGGCTCAGTCATTAAGAGTCTGCCTTCCGCTCAGGTCATGATCCCGGGGTCCTGGGATAGAGCCCCGCATCGGGCTCCCTGCTCGGTGGGAAGCCTGCTTCTCCCTCTCCCACTCCCCCCTGCTTGTGTTCCTGCTCTCACTGAGTCTCTCTCTGTCAAATAAATAAGAAATCTTTAAAAAAATAATAAAAATAAAAAAGAAAATTAAAAATAGTGTTTCTAATAAGGACTAGCCCTTCCAGCAAGCTCCCAGATTTAGACATTCGCTGCCTTAGCGGCAAGCTCCAAACTCTAGACTGACTTACATCCGTGAGCCAGCTGCACAGGGCTGTGTGCTTCTCTCCAGCCCTCTGGCAGCAAATGATTGCCCAAGGCGGCTCTAGCGGGCACTCAGGAAGATGCAACGGAAAGAGCAGATGGTTGAGTCAGAAACACCCAATTCAGATGTGGGTTCTATGAAGTCAGGCCTCTATTTAACGCCGCTCAGCCTCAGTGGTCTCATATGTAGAATGGGATATTAGGAGGTTAATATGGACTGAATTGTATCCGCCACTCCTCAGCTTCATATGTTGAAGCCCTAACCCTCAGTGTGATAGTATTTGGAGATGGAGCCTTTGGGAGATCATTAGGTATAGACAAGGTCATGAAGCTAGGGTGCTCGTGGTGGGATTAGCGTCCTTATAAGAAGAGACGCCAGAGAGCTTGTTCTTGCTTTCTCTCCACCATGTGAGGACACAGCGAGAAGGCGGCCATCTGTAAGCCAGGAAGGGTTCTCACCAGAACCCAACCACGCTGGCATCCTGACCCCAACTTCCAACCTCTAGAACTCTGAGAAAAGAAATTTCTGTTATTTAAGCCCCAAATCTGTGGTATTTTGTTATGGTGGCCTGAGCTGAGACAGGTGCACCTTTAGAGTATGAATTATTGTAGGTTCAAATGCTTATAAGTGCATTTGAAGTATTATTAATTGTTTACTTTTGTGGAGCTGAGTGCACGTACAGCTCTTGATGCTGTTGTGATGGATGCCTAGTAGATGTGGGTACCTACCCTCTTGCCCTAGATGCCAAACACCATACAGAAGGTGGTGCTACAGAAGAGCTACCCTTTCCTTTCCTGGACGAGCTAATGAATTTTCCTCCCAAGGCAAGAGAAAAAAACCAGATTCCCGAACACTGCCCTGGGTCTAGTGTCATCAGTCTGGAGGTGGAGGGAACTAGGGCTCCTAACTGGCTTTTCTACATCTGCCGGGAGGTGAGTCTGGAGGCTGAGTGAAAGGCAGGGACGGACTCACTGAGGGTCTCATGTGCTGAGTAAGAGCTCAATCCTTTACTCGTTGGTGCATTCAGCAACTATTTATTGAGCACCCCTATGTGCCAGACTGTTCTAGCTGCTGGGAATGCAACAATAAATAAAACAGACCAATCCCTAGTCTCGTAGAGCTTACATGTTAGGACCAGAAGACAAACGTTAAACACATAACAGGTCAGATAATTACGTGTGCTCTGGAGCAGATAAAAGTAGGATAGGGGAAAGAGAGTAATGGATGCTATTTTATGTAGGGAGGCTAAGGAAACTATGTTCAATAAGGTGACGTCCAAACAACAACCTGAAGGATGTGAGGAGTGGACCAAGTGGATAACTGGAAACAGTATATTCTAGACAGAGGGAATAGCAGTGCAAAGGTACAGGAAGGATCATGTTGATATGTTAAAAAAAAAAAAAAAAAGGGCAAGAAGACCAGTGTGGTTGGCACTGGGGACCTGAGGGCTGGAACAGCAAATGAGACCTGAGATATCAGAACTGGGGCTGCCCAGGGGCGCCTGGGTGGCTCAGTTGGTTAAGCATCCAACTCTCGATTTCAGCTAAGGTCATGAACTCAGGGGCCGTGAGATCGAGCCCTGCATCGGGATCCACGCTGGACGTGGAACCTGCTCAAGATCCTCTCTCTTCCTCTCCCTCTGTGCCCCCCCCCAAAAAAGAACTGGGGCTGCCCAGGTAGGGCCTGAGGCCAAAGTAGGACAAATGATGTTAGCTGACTTACTATTAAAGGATTGCTGTGTTAAGGATAGACTCAGGGAGGAAGGTGAAAGAAGAGAAGCCAGTTATGAGGTGAGGGATGGGCCAGGTGGTAGTAGAAGAGGTGAGAAGTGATCAGATTCTGTGTGGAGGGCAGCATGGATAGGAGTTATGGACAGATGGTGCCCTAAGGGTCATTCTGCTGAGAGGTAGAGGAGTGAGGAAGAGACTCACAGGGTAGAGCACCCAGGAGCGCTCAGGAACACTGCAAACCAGTGGGGATGAGACACAGCTTGGCTTGCCGGTGTGTTGGCACCTTCATTTGACTATAATCACAGAACCTAGATCAGCCCAATTTTTCCAGACCCCCTGTGGAGGGATTGAGCTTAGAGTGTTCTAGAACCTGGTCAGGAGTGGTCCCCTGTGTTTGGTGCATTTCCCTGCAGGGAGAGTCCTGGGAAGTAAAGCAGGAAACAATGTCCCTGCACAGACTTCGTTGGGGATAACGGCTTGACGCTGGCGCTGCTGCTGGGACAGTTAGGAGGTCATGTTTCTGCCCCAGCAATGAGTCTTCCATACATTCTTCCTAACTTTCTTTCAGAACACAAGTCAATTGAGGATTGTGAGGAGCTGGTGATCAATACTACGGCCACAATCAACAACTTATCTTACTACCAAATGAAGAATTCCATAATTCAAGACAAAAAGCTATATATTGCTGAATGTAAGGTTCAGAATTGGGTTTGGGTAGATGAATGTTTGTTTAAGATTTCGACTTTATTAACGAAACACAGAACTGGTGTCATTCATATTTTCTGATTTCTTGTACAATATCAAAGAGCCCAGTTTGATTCTAAGAAATCAGAATATAGGGGAAAGGTAGGGTCTTAGTTCTTGCTAAAGTCCCTTATAGTTTGTGTTTTATTGTCACTTTAAAATTTTGAGTTACTGATATTTAGTATGATGCTGATGTCTAACAGCCTTGAAATTAAAAGTTAAATTCACTGATTTTATGTCTCTGGTCCCCAAACCCAGTGCTCATAAAGCTTCTTGTGAGTAATAACATGGATGGAATCCTAGAGGCTGTGCGTGTTTTTGGAAACCTCTCCCAGGACCAGGACATCTGCGATTTCATTGTGCAGAAAAATGGTGAGTTGATGACACTTAATGTTCATAAGCATGTTCTTCTTGCCAGTAAGCAGCTAAGCAGTTTTGAGCGTGGGTCATGACAACTTGTTTCCGCCCTCGGACGAGCAGTGCTTTACATTCCCCTCCACCCTTGCTTACGGCCTTCAGCTCCTCATGCCGAGATAGACCTGGACAGTGTTCTCCCTGTTCCTCTCTCAACTGTGTGTGGTCTTCAGAGCTCTGAGACGGCATGTGTATGTGTGTGTGTGTGTGTGTGTGTGTGTAAGGGAAACAAGTAATCTACAGTCATCGTTACTGTCCTTGAGAACGGACTCAAGAGACATTCTCCTTCATGTACTAGAATGTCCATAACAGTACAGCTTGTAATAGCAAAAAATGGAAAAAGCCTAAGTGTAAATACATTATGACATTCACACAACAAAAAGTTCTATATCGGGGGGCCTGGGTGGCTCAGTTGGTTAAGCGTCCAACTCTTGATCTCAGCTCAGCTCTTGATCTCAGAGTTGTGAGTTCAAGCCCTGCCTTGAGCTCCACACTGGGCAGTGGAGTCTACTTACAAAAAAAAAAGTTCTACATCAATTAAAATAAATGAACTAGAGGTTCATGGATCAACATGAACCAGCCTCAAACATGTAATACAGGAGCGAAAAAGCTAGTGATAGCAGGGTAGATAAAGAATAATGCCATTAAGTAGGTTTTAGAACATGCATAACAATCATGAGTATTGTTTATGTAACGTACTTACGTAGTAATGGTATAAGGTACAAATGGCATTTGGAAATAAGACAGAAGTCACCTTTGGAGGGGAAGGGATGCCCAAAGATATAAAATTGGGTTCATAACATTTTATTTCTTAAACTGGGTGGTGGGTACCCAAATAACCATCCTCTATATGTCTCAAATATTTCATGTAAGAATAATAACTAAAAATTCCTAATTATCCATGATAGCAAATTTAGATAATACAGATATTGGGGGGGGGAATCAGCAGCAGTAAACTGTCACTCATCATCTCACTCCCCCAGAGAGTGTAAACTGTTAACGTTTCGGTGTACATTTTTAGATCTTGTTTTTTTTAAGATTATTTATTTGAGAGAGAGAGACAAGAGCGCGTGTGTGCATGAGTGGGGGGAGGGGCCGAGGGAGAGGGAGAAGCAGACTCCCCACTGAGCAGGGAGCCTAACGAGGGCCTCGATCCCTGGACCCCCGCCCGCGCTGGGGATCACACCCTGAGCCGAAGGCCAGGACCCCCAGGATCATGACTTGAGCCAAAGGCAGACACTTCACCGACTGAGCCACCCAGGCGCCCCCATTCTTTAGACTCTGAAACACACACATATATGTGTCTGACCGATCCATGGGACCAAAGTCAGAGCAGGATGGCCACATGTCAGGTGTGGGGGAGAACAGGAGGAGGCAGAGGACACACTTTATCCAACCTCCCCCAAACTTTTGCCTGGCCCCTGCTGGGGGTGTTAAGAAAACAGGACAAAGAGTTCCATTTCCTAGAAGTAAAGGAAAGTGGTTCCCAAAGGTGGGGGGCCTGTCTTGACCTGAGCTGCCCTCTACCCTGGAAGCCCTGCCTTGCTACGGGCCGGTTTCCAGCCCCCTGAGCAAGTCTTCTCTTACAAACCCTGGAAGACTTCAGAGAAGATCTCAACAGGAGCCTACAATCCTCCCCCGGGGTTGTGTATTTAAAGAAAATTGCTGGTGAAGGTTCAAAAAGGCCCTTAAGAAGAATCAGATGTTAGAGATGAATGCCACCCGTGTGGTTGGACCCAAGATTTTTTTTTCCCCCCTTTTCTACCAGAAGGGACTGTATCGTTGCCCTGCAGAAGGAGCTGCTGTCTGGGTCAGTTACAGCACTACTTGGGGACCGAGGACCTGCGATGGGGAGCAGATTCTAGATGCAGTGGATGTTGGCAAACCCGAGGCTGGGCGTGGCGAAAGCCTTAGGAAGAATGGATTAAGTCCCCTAGCAGAGTTTCCAGTTTTGTGAGCCACTCCCCATTTCCCCTTTGCCATTTGTAAAATAAGGCACATCTGGGAACCCTGAGCTTTATTGGTCCACCATTTGTAAAATAAGGCACATCTGGGAACCCTGAGCTTTACTGGTCTGCATTTATTCTCTACCCTCCCAGTACATAAGTTCATGATTGCACTGCTGGATGCTAAGCATCAGGATATTTGCTTTTCTGCCTGTGGTGTTCTCCTAAATCTCACTGTGGATAAAGACAAGCGTGTCATCCTGAAAGAAGGAGGCGGCATTAAAAAGTAAGTTTCAAGGTGTGGAGTCCTGACTCATAGTTTCCCAGGGAGCTTGGGTCCCTCTTGTCATTCTCCCAGGGTGGAGGTATTTCAACGTTTGGAACCGCCAAGCTATGGCTAAAGAGGGAATTTAAGTTCCACTGGCCTCTTAAAATAATTCAGAAGTAGGTTATTGTTACTTTGTAGCTACTTAAATTTGTAGATGTGAAAATTTTAAAAATAATCACTGAATTACATATACATATTAAATAATGCAGAAGGATAATCATTATGCTAAAAATACAAAAAAGAGATTCTGACCTAATGACTTCTCAATTTGACTTTATGAAAACTCAGGTTGGTGGATTGTTTAAGACATTTTGGTCCTACCGATTGGCAGCTGGCCTGCTTGGTTTGCAAAACTTTATGGAACTTCAGTGAAAATATCACCAATGCTTCATCGTGTTTTGGAGATGAAGACACCAACACGCTCTTAGTCCTGCTGCCATCATTTTTAGGTAAGACTCCTAACTGTGAGTCTGTGGGTTTTATCAGAGTAAGAGAATTTTTTTTTTCTGTGACCTGCATGAATAAAGATTGGTATGTGTTTGAGTAGCTGTGTAAATTTGGACATATCTGGAAGAGGCTGAATGTTATTTACAGTGGGGACACAAGGACGTTTAACTCATTGGATACTGTCATGATTTCTGTCGCTTTTTTTTTTTTTGCATTTTTATAGACTGCCTAATTCCAAGATTTCAGCATAAATTATTGCTATTGTTTAAAAATAGATGTTGCAATTGAGAAAATATGGCTAAAAGCTACTCTGAATTAAGTCATGCTTTTAATGTATCTATGCATTTTATTTTTTTTTAAAGAATTCTTTATTTTGAGAGAAAGAGAATGAGAGAGTGAGCACCGGGGGTGAGGAGGGACAGAGGGAGAGAGAGAATCTTAAGCAGACTCCCCCCTGAGCAGAGAGCCCCATGTGGGGCTCAATCTCACAACCCTGAGATCATGACCTGAGCTGAAACCAAGGGTCAGAAGCTTAACTGACTGAGCCACCCAGGTGCCTCCAGATCCATACATTTTAATTAGCAGTTATATTAATTATGATGTGGAGGAGCATCTGTGAAACAATTTTGATATTACAGTGGGGTTCAGACCATTGAAAGGTAGGAAATCACTGATACAAACCAAAGGTAAGAGGATAGTTTCTTACACTAAAAAAAAGAAGGTTTTTTAGGAGAATTTTTTTTCATCCTGGGTTAGTCTAAAAACAATGGTTTGAGTAAGTAAATGAGCGTTTTCTATAATCCTTTCCCCCAAATGGGGGCAACATCCCTACCATTGCCCAGGCACTGTGTTGGATCAGCAAGGCTAAGTGGAGAGGCTCAGTGTGACTTAGCAGTCATGGATTCAAACCCTCGTGCTCTTCTGTGGTGTGATTGGACCAGAGAATTTCAGGACCGGTCTTTTCATATCTACGACGGGGACATGGTAATTCCTGCCTCACTCCAGGGAGTAGTGAGGATCATATAGAGTGCATCAGGAAAAGACCAAAGGACCATAGCCGGACAGTTCTGAGTTTAAAACCTTGCTTTAGTCACTCCTAAGTTTTTGACGTTGGGCTTAACCTCCCTAAATTTATATTTTCTCATCTCTAAGCTAGGGACAATCGATGGGCACTTTGCAGAGTTTTTGGACTGGTACAGTAGGAGATATATGCAGAGAGCCTGATAGAGTCCGGGACCCACAGCCTGACCGTGAAGGTGCTTTGTAAATTCTACGTGTTGTAACAATGTTATTAAACAGGAGCTCAGAACCAGAAGTTATCTGAAAGACTTGGGATTGCTAAATTGATGTGAAATTTGCTTTTTCCCCGGTAAAAATAAGTGTGTGTGTGTGTGTGTAGGAGTGAGAAAAAATGAACATGATTTTAAATCATTGAGGTTCACAGTGTGCTCTGTGAACGCTGAGCTTTCTTAGGTTGCCAGGAACAGAAGTCCGTGCTCAACTTGCCTTAATTTGGTTCTCAGGTGTGGCAGAGCATTGGAATCAGGTGTGGAATTTAAAGAACACACACTTGTCCTGACCCCATCCCCAGAAATTCTGATTTAGGAACTCTGGGGTGAGGCCCATTGTCTGCATTTTTTTTTTCCAAAGTCCCACAGGTGAGTTTGCTCTGCAGCCAGGCTTGAGAACCCCTCCCCTGGTTAATGAAGGACTTTAAGGGAAGGATGCACCTTGCACAAAGCCTGCTGGGGAGGCACTGGAAGGTCGTTCTGGATGAAACCAGAGTCCGCGACTGACCCCTACAGTAGCAGGCCGTCAGCTGCTCCGCCCTGCTGGAGACGCAACTCTGCTCTGTGTCTGCTGGTCTGCACAAAGTCCCTGTAGGCTCCTGCTCGGGCCTGGCTCCAAGTAGCTCAAGGCTGCTGCTTGCTGCCCATGGCAGGAGTCTGCCCTGCTGTTGGCTCACCTTCTATTTGTCTCCCATTTGGGGAAGAGGTGTGATTGGTTCTGTGCATCACTCCCTGGGGCTATCGGGCCTTCAGGGCTTAGGCAGCAGCTGCCTCCACCACAGGCTGTCCCTGGCTTCCTTTTGCACTTAGGTCCAGGGCAGTCAACCATAATAGCAAAATGGCGGGGCGTGGGACACAAGGGCCCCTTTGAAGCGGGTGTGGGCACAGCCAGCTCATCGGCAGTACAGAACTTGGCAGGTGCTTCATTCTAGTAGGCCCAGTGCCTGCTCCCCCTCCATCAACCTTCCCTTAGAACCAAGTTGGGCCTCTCTTTGTGCTTCCCCAACCTCTGAGCCTTTGCGTGTGCCGTACCCCTTACCCGCCTAGCCAGGTGCTGCTGTCCCGGCAGACCCTTTCCGCATCCCTTTTCAAGCCCATGGTCTAGTCGTAGGAAATCTGTACTTCTTAAATAGCAATCATGAACGGTGTACCTTCTCCTGTATTATTGTTTTGTAACTTTGATCTTGTTTCCCCACTCTAGTTGAGCCACGTTAGGGAAAGAATATTGCCTCATACGAAGGTCCTTGATAGATGCCTGTGGACTGGTTAACTTTCTAAATCCCCCCCCCCCCACCCACCCCCTGGAAGGGGACTGTGGCGTGGGTAACAAAAATAAAGCCAGCTGATCAGGGAGCCAAGCAACCGGCACTGTGTGTGTGTCAGGGATTTCCCAGGTGATCACAAGGCCTTCCTTACAAACCCTAAGGACTGGGCTGTTTCCTGGTTTCTCCCTCCACAGACCCTTGTTTCTGACAGGGCTGTAGCTGCGTCTGACCAGTTGGGCAGCAGCAAGTCCTATGGATATGAGGGGTGAGAGTGGGCTTGAATTGCAGTTCTTGCACAAAGATAGCCAATTCTTGATCTCAGGGTTGTGAGTTCGAGCCCCACACTGGGTGTAGAGATTACTTAAATTTTTTAAAAATCGCACTAATAAGCCCATTCCAAACAGCATGGACCATGAAGGCTGTGCCTTATAATAGGGCAATAATTAAACCCTCAATAGCTACCTGGTGCTGACCGCAAGCTGCAAGATAGTGTAGTGAGTAGGAGAAGCTTTTATTGATGCCGCAGGATACTTAAGCTATAATAGAGATTGTGATATAATGATCACTGAGAAATTTGTTTTGAGTTCTTTACCCCTTTCTATACCTTTCTAATACCTTGCTTTAAATTTTAGTATTAGAAGTATGCTGTGCACGAAGAAAGCTTAAGAATGATTGGTTATCTAAATCAGTGCTCTTCACACTGTATCCAGCATCTTTAAAAAAATGAGGTAGCAAAGAAAATACCAGAATATATCACATGTAGTAAAGCGAAGTATTCTATTGTGAAACAGTTGTTATTTGTACATAAGTTTGTAAGTAACAATGTACAGTCATGACATATGTATTTTTTAGGTCACAGTCAAGAGTTTGAAAATCACAGATCTCAATTCACCTCTGCCATTCTTGGCAGTCAAGTTCCAAAATGTAATACTTTAAGTATTTGCCTATTTACTTTGAAACTGCAGACTGCTTTTCTCTTAGCTGTAGCTATTTGGCCACTTTTGTTATCTTGTCTAACCTGATTTACAAATTAATAGGGTCCAAGTGTGGATTAACTAATTCTAGGCCAAACCTCAAGAAAAGTAATACAGTCTTGACCTTAGATTGAAAAAAGCCCCAAGATGGCCAAATCGAGATTTGCTAAACCTACTAAATCCAACCAAAGCCCTGGCAGAGGAAGGAACCGCCAAGCCTCTTGAATAAGAGAATTCATTGTCTCAAAGAAGTCTGTGCTCAGAAAACCTGCAAAAGAGTGAGCCAGAAGATGATCTAGAAATCCAAAAGTGCTGTGTCTCTCCGGCTCCTCTTATCTGCAGGTAGCCTGGTGGGAAGGGCTTTGAAGGCACCAAATGCCACCTGCATCCTCCTGTCAAGGCCTGGTTAGCGTGTGGCTGGGGAGATCCAGGTTTGCTCGCCGGGCCTCCGTGGAGCACCTTGCTGGAGTGTTTGTCTGTGCAGAACTTCTCTCAGCACTACATAGCTGTGCTCTTGCTTGGGGGAAGGGAGGGGACAAACGGGGGATTCCAGGCCCCCTTATCTCGTGCTGAGTGCCTCCACTAACACCAGCAGTGCCAAAGTACACAGGATCAAGGAAAATAGTGTAGAAAATTTGATGTAGACAGTAATAAAGCATTTTATAATGGGATTTTAATTGGCCCCATGGGAAAAAAAAGTTTGCTCGTTATGTAAGGAGCCATATTTGTGGTCACTTTTGGGCTTCGTGGTTCCCACTTAGAAAGTCGGCCTCTGCCACAGACCTTGGAAGTGGTAGAGCTGATTTTCTGAGTGGCAGGCTGGTGCATTTTCCTGAAGTCCTTCACATGGGGCGTGAAGCCCAATATAAACAAGTAAAAATGCCGTGGCAGGTTGGCACAGAGACCTTTGTGGCCATTTATCTTCCTATTTGGGTTGGACATACTTACGGTGTTTGCAGAACTCAGGGTGCCCTTGGACTAAGAAGCAAGCTAAGATTGTAATTTTGCTGCTTTTTTTTTTTTTACTAGTGTTTTTTGCATTATACATAGAGTCACTGGGATTCTAATACTCCTTGGGATTCTCAGAGTCTCCTACTATTCACTGTTATTGGCAAGAGCACGGGGGATTGCCTTTTCCAAGCAGCATGTTGGGGCTATTTTGAAGCCAGCAAAATTGATTTTCAAGTCAAGTTTACAGTGCCAAATTCAACTGTGCTACTTTCCCAAAAGATTTCCTGACTTCTTTTATATCTGTCAATCGCTAAAGTAATTAACTTTTCTAATGTGCAGATAAGGAAGTAACTATTAATATTTTGTCTCTTAGAAATTGTGATCTGACTTTTGGATGTGCACTTATATAGAAACACTTAGGGATTAGTTGAAATAAGAGCTCAATTCCATCTAGGATTTTTTTCTTTTGAGCAGATTATTGTCCTTTTTTATTAAGAGATTATGAATATTTTTTTTAAGATTTTATTTATTTATTTGACAGAGACACAGCGCGAGAGGGAACACAAGCAGGGGGAGTGGGAGAGGGAGAAGCAGACTCCCCGCAGAGCAGGGAGCCCGATGCAGGACTCGATCCCAGGACCCTGGGATCATGACCTGAGCCGAAGGCAGTCGCTTAACCGACTGAGCCACCCAGGCGCCCGAGATTATGAATATTTTAAAATAAGTATAGTCTAAAGCGCCAAAGAGAGTAAGAACTCCTTCTATAAAACAACATTTTAACCCCCAAATCATTATCTGTGTCCTATTGGAATCAGAGATGACCCAGGATAAGTTTAACTTACGCCAACAAAAATTAAACTTTATCCAATAAGATTACATTTCCGAATAATCGCTGTAATTTTAATTTTTCCGATATAGATGAAGAACTAGCACTGGATGGCAGTTTTGACCGAGACCTAAAAAACTATCACAAACTCCAATGGGAAACAGAATTCAAACCTGTGGCACAGCAGCTTCTAAACCGAATTCAGAGTCATCACACCTTCTTGGAACCCCTGCCTATTCCTTCTTTCTAACACGATGCAGCTTAACAACAGAAAAGGGAGTCAGGTCTCCTTCATTCTTGAGCAGTGGTAACAAACACGAACATTTGTTTTTCTGTATTGGCAAATATTGAAAGTTTTTCAGATACTGATTTTAGGGAGGAGTCTAAGGATTTTAAAAGAAATAAGCATTTTTTTTCTTGTTAGGTATTATGGAAAAATGAATATAAATGTACTTTCTGCTACGAGAAATGTAAGATGAAAATATATCCATGGTTTTTCTAAGTAAATGACTTTTTCTATTCTCTAGTCAATACTTCAGTTCTAATCTTAAAAATCCCAATTTAACAATTCTGGAATTTAAGTGTTTGTCAGTTCAGTAGTTAAATGAACTGTGCGATGAAGAAATTAGATTTTTGTATATGGGAAGAATGGTGGTCAACACTATGAGGAACACATTCCTACATAAACATCTGTACTAATTCTTACATCCTCCAATAATAATTTTCTGGTTAGGTACTAGTATTTTTCTGGTTTTATTAAGAGCAAGAGTAAGCAGAAACATTTAGAAAAGACTACTTTGGGCAATCTACTCTTTATTAAATAAGTAAAATAAGTGGAAAAGGGAGTATCTTACCTCTTCTCATTTGAAATAAAATGACCAGACCAGACCGTCCTTCCCAATTGTAATTTTCTGTGACTAGGGAGGTAATATAATGTCCTAGAAAGGGTCTAGGCTTAGGTATATGGCAGATCTCAGTTTGAATCTTAGCTATCTCCTGCTTCGGCCTTGGGCAAACAACTTAATTTCTTTAGCTTCAACTGTAATATGGGAATATTTTATTATAGTTCAGTTTGGAAAAAAAAAAAACATTAAATGGGCAAATTGCCTAGCACAGTGTCTGATGTGGTTAGTAGGTGCTCAATAAATAACATGATGGTGATTAGTTTATTAGTTTGCCATTCTTGCAGGGTAAGTTTGGCCATTGAATAAATGATAAAAACCAAAGAAACTGAGATTACCATTATCCTATATTAGCCAAGTGAGGATTTGGAAATAAAAGTAGATGTACTACTTTGCTCGGAGAAAAGCTGTTATTAATGGCTCTTCACCCTGCAAAATGCCAAGACTGATGGGAAGAAGGCAGGCATGCCGGTACCCCAGACTGGATGGCTCTCAAAGACCAGTAGAAAATACCTAAATTTCCAGGAAGAAATAGACTTTTGTAGGGCCCTTCTAGTCTGGGGCTTGTCTCTGGTGAGGACTCAGCAAAATCCCCTGGGGACACGCCTTATTGTATAGTGTGATGGGCTCATCTCTCAAAACGATTTAAAGTGTTTTTACAATTTTTAAATTTTTTTTTTATCCATGGCAGGCTATATATTCTACTTTCAGTGAAAAAGATTAAACTATTTCCCCCCCTAAAACAGCCCCCTCAGTATTTATAACTAATATAATTCATGGTGGAATACCACTATACCTGTTCTTCATATAAACTCCTCACCTTCAGACTCATAGGCAAGCCGGACCTTTTGGAGACCTCTATCTGCCCCCTCCCCTTTCTTAAGATTTTATTTTTTAAGTGAGCTCTACATTGAACATGAGACTCGAACTCCCAAACCTGGGATCAAGAGTCACATGTTCTACTGACTGAGCCAGCCAGGCGCCCCTGCCTTTTTAAAAAAGTGATAAAAAACACGTAACATAAAATTGACCATACTATTTTTTTTTTTTAAGATTTTATTTATTTGCGAGAGAGAGAATGAGAGACAGAGAGCATTAGAGGGAGGAGGGTCAGAGGGAGAAGCAGACTCCCTGCTGAGCAGGGAGCCCGATGTGGGACTCGATCCCGGGACTCCAGGATCATAACCTGAGCCGAAGGCAGTCGCTTAATCAACTGAGCCACCCAGGCCCCCTGACCATACTATTTTTAAGTGTACAGTTCAGTAGCGTTAGGTATATTCACATTGCTCTGCAACAGAACTCCAGAACGTTTTCATCTTGCAAAACTAAAACTCTTTATCTGTTAAAAAAAAAAAAAAAAAAAAAATCCCCATTTCCTCTTCCCCGCTCCCCCCCAGCTCCTAGCAACCGCCATTCTACTTTGTTTTTATGAATTTGCTTAGTTCAGATACCTCACATAAGTGGAATCATACAGTATTTGTCTTTTTGTACTGGCTTATTTCACTTAGCATAATGTCCTCCAAGTATGTCCATGTTGAAGCATGTGACAAGATGTTCGTTCTTTTTTTTTTTTTGATTTTATTTATTTATTTGACAGAGAGAGACACAGCGAGAGAGGGAACACAAGCAGGGGGAGTAGGAGAGGGAGAAGCAGGCTTCCCCGCGGAGCAGGGAGCCCGATGCGGGGCTCGATCCCAGGACCCTGGGATCACGACCTGAGCCGAAGGCAGACACTTAACGACTGAGCCACCCAGGCGCCCCCAAGATGTTCTTTTTAAAGCTGAATAATATTTCCTCATATGTAGATCCCATATTTTGTTTATCCAGTCCTCTATCAATGGTCATTTGGGTTGCTTCTACCTCATGGCTATTGTGAATCATGCTGTTTTGAACATGTGTGTATAAATAGCTCTTTGAGATCCTGCTTTCAGGGCGCCTGGGTGGCTCAGTCGTTAAGCGTCTGCCTTCAGCTCAGGTCATGATCCCAGGGTCCTGGGATCGAGTCCCACATCGGGCTCCCTCCTCCGGGGGAAGCCTGCTTCTCCCTCTCCCCCTCCCGCTGCTTGTGTTCCTGCTCTCGCTATCTCTGTCTCTGTCAAATAAATAAATAAAATCTTTAAAAAAAAAAAAAAAATAGAAGAGATCCTGCTTTCAGTTCTTTTGGGTATACATCCAGAAGTGGAATTACTGGATCATATAGTAGTTCTATTTTTAATTTTGGGGGGAATTATTTATACTGCTTTCCACTGAGGCTGCACTGTCTTACATTACCACCAACAGTACACAAAGGTTCGAATTTCTTCACATCTTTGCCAACACCTGTTATTTTTTTTTATAGTAGCCATCATAAGGGGTGTAAAGTGATATCTCATTGTGGTTTTGATTTGCATTTCTCTAATAATTAGTGATGTTGAATATCTCTTCATACATTTGTTGACCGTTTGTATATCATCCCTGGATTAATATCTATTCAAGTCCTTGGCCCATTTTTTAGTTGGTCTATTTGGGTTTTTGTTATTGTTGAGTTGAAGGAGTTCTTTATATATTCAGGGTATTAACCCCTTATTAGGTAGGTATATGATTTGTAAGTATTTTCTCCCATTCCATAGGTTGCCTTTTCACTCTGTTGATTGTACCCTTCGATGCACAGAAGTTTTTTGCTTTTTTTTTTTTTTTAAATAATCTCTATGCCCAAAGTGGGGCTCAAGCTCATGACCCCAAGATCAAGAGTTGCATGTTCTGCCAACTGAGCCAGCCAGGCACCCCATTGATGCACAGAAGTTTTTAAGTTTGATGTGTTCTGTTTCTCTAGGTTTTTTTTTTTTAACCTTTGCTTTTGGTGTTACATCCAATAAATCATTGACAAATCCAATGTCCTGAGGCTTTTCCCGTTTTCTCCTAGGAATTTTATTGTCTCAATTCTTACATTTAGGTCTTTAATCCATTTTAATTTTTCTGTATGATGTAAGGTAAGGGTCTAACTTCATTCTTTTGCATGTGGATACCTAGTTTTCCCAGCATCATTTGTTGAAGTGCAGTCACTTCCTCACTGAACATTCCTGGTACCCTTGTCCATCATTTGGCTATATGTGTGAAGGTTGATTTCTGGGCTTTCTGTTCTGTTCCATTGCTCTATATGTCCATCTTTATGGCAGTACCACACTGTTTTGATTACTGTAGCTTTGTAGTATGTTTTGAAATCAGGCCATGTGAGACCTCCACTTTTTTTTTTTTTTTTATGGAATATAGTTGACCTACAATATTAGTTTCAGGTATACAACATAATGATTCAACAATTTACATTATGAAAATACTCACCAAAGTAAGTGTAGTTATCATCTGTCACCATACAAAGTTATTATAACATTGACTATATTCCCTATGCTGTACTTTTCATTCCCATGACTCCTTTATAACTAGTTTGTGCCTCTTTTTTTTTTTTTTTTAAAGATTTTATTTATTTATTTGACAGAGACACAGCTAGAGAGGGAACACAGCAGGGGGAGTGGGAGAGGGAGAAGCAGGCTTTCCGCCGAGCAGAGAGCCGGATGTGGGGCTCGATCCCAGGACTCCAGGATCATGACCTGAGCCGAAGGCAGACGCTTAACGACTGAGCCACCCAGGCGCCCCTAGTTTGTGCCTCTTTTTTTTTTTTTTTTTAAAGATTTTATTTATTTATTTATTTGAGAGCGAGAGCGAGAAACAGCATGAGAGGGGATAGGGTCAGAGGGAGAAGCAGGCTCCCCGCCAAGCCGGGAGCCCGATGCGGGACTCGATCCCAGGACTCCGGGATCATGACCTGAGCCGAAGGCAGTCGCTCAACCAACTGAGCCACCCAGGCGCCCTAGTTTGTGCCTCTTAATCCCCCTTTTTAAAAGATTTATTAGAACACGTGTGTGGGGGGGAGGGGCAGAGAGGGAGAGGAAGAGAATCTCAAGCGGACTCTGCTGAGCACAGAGCCTGACATGGGGCTTGATCCCCTAACCCTGAGATCATGACCTGAGCTGAAACTGAGAGTGGGAATGCTTAACCAACCAAGCTACCCAGGCACCCTCCTCTTAATCCCTTTCATCTATTTTACCCATCACCCCATGTCCTCAACTCTGGCAAGTACCAGATTATTCTCTGTATTTATTGGTCTGCTTCTGTTTTTTTGTTTGCTTATTCATTTAAGATTCCACATATAAGTGAAATCATACAATATTTGTCTTTCTCTGATTTATTTCACTTAGCATAATACCCTGTAGGTCCATCCATGTTGTTGCAAATAGCAAGATTTCTTTTTTTTATTGCTGCATAATATTGCAGTGTGTGTATATATACCACATCTTCTTTATCCATTCATCTATCAATGGATGCTTAGGTTGCTTCCATAACTTGGCTATTGTGAAAAATGCTGCAACTAACATACGGGGGCATATATGTTTTCCTTCTCTTTCTTTTCTTTCCTTTCTCTCTCTCTTTCTCTCTCTCTCTCTCTCTCTCTCTCTCTCTTTCTTCCTTTTCTTTGAGTAAATACCCAGTAGTGGAATTACTTGATTATATGGTATTTCTATTTTTAATTTTTTAAGGAACCTGCATACTGCTTTCCATAGTGGCTGCACCAATTTACATTCCCACCAACAGTGCAGGAGGGTTTCCTTTTCTCCCCATCTTTGCCAACACTTGTTAGTTCTTGTCCTTTTGATAATAGCCATTCTGAGTGGTGTGAGGTGATCTCTCGTTGTGGTTTTGATTTGCATTTCCCTGATTAGTGATATTGAGCATCTTTTCATGTGTCTGTATGTCCATTCTTTGGAAAAATGTCTATTCAGGTCTTCTGCCCATTTTAAAATTAGATTCTTTGGGTTTTTTTGGTGTTGAGGTGAATGAGTTCTTTATATACTTTGGATATTAACTCCTTTTTGGATCTATCATTTGCAAGTATCTTCCCCAATCAGTAGGCTGCCTTTTCATTTTGTTCATGGTTGCCTTCACTGTGCAAAAGCTTTTTAGTTTGATGCAGTCCAGCAGTTTATTTTTGCTATTGTTTCTCTTGCCTGAAGAGACCAATCCAAAAAAATATTACTAAGACTGATGTCCATGAGTTCACTGCCTATATTTTCTTTTAGGAGTTTTATGGTTTCAGATCTTACATTTAGGTCTTTAATCCATTTTGAGTTTATTTTTTCTGTATGGTGTAAGAAAATGATCCAGTTTCATTCTTTTGCATGTTGCTGTCCAGTTTTCCCAGCACCATTTATTGAAGAGGCTGTTGTTTCCCCATTGTATATTCTTGCCTCCTTTGCCATAGGTTAATTGACCATGTAAGTGTGGGTTTATTTCAGGGCTCTCTATTCTTTTCTATTGATCTATGTGTCTGTTTTTGTGCCAGTACCATACTGTTTTGATTACTTTATAGTATAGTTTGAATCTGAGGTTGTGATAGCTTTGTTCTCCTCAAGATTGATTTGGCTATTTGGGATCTTTTGTGGTTCCACACAATTTTAAGATTATTTCTTCTAGGTGTGTGAAAATACTAATGGTATTTTGATAGAAATTGCACTGAATCAGTAGATTACTTTGGGTAGTGTGGGCATTTTAATATTTTTCCAGTCATTGAGCATGGTATATCTTTCCATTTATTTGTGTTGTCTGAAGTTTATTTCATCAATGTCTTATAGTTTTCAAAGCACGTATCTTTCACCTAGGTATTTTATTCTTTTTGATGCAATTGTAAATAGAATTGTTTTCTTAAATTTTCTTTCTGCTTGTTGTTATTAGTGCATAGCAATGCAATAGATTTTTGCGTATTTTATATCTTGAAGCTTTACTGAACTCATTTATTAGTTCTAATAGGTTTTTGGTGAAGTCTTTAGGGTTTTATACATATGGTATCATGTCATCTGCAAATAGTGATAGTTTTAATTCTTCCTTACCAATTTGGGTGCCTTTTATTTGTTGTCTGATTGCTGTGGCTAGGACTTCCAGTATTATATTGAAAGAAAGTGGTGAAAGTGAAAATCCTTGTCTTGTTCCTGATCTTAGAGGAAAATGTTCAGTTTTTCACCATTGAGTATATTAGCTGTGGGTTTGTCATATATGGCCTTTATTATCTTGAGGTATGTTCCCTCTACACCCTCTTGTTGAGAGTTTTTAATCATGAACAGATGTTGAATTTTGTCAAATGTTTTTTATCCTTCATTTTCTTAATGTGATGTATCATGTTGATTTGCAGATATTGAATATCCTTGCATCCCTGAGATAAAGTACACTTGATGGTGATAAGTGACCCTTTGAATGCTAAGATTTTGCTGAGGACTTTTGTATCTATGTTCATCAGGGATATTGGTCTATAATTTTCTTTTTTTGTGGTGTCTTTGGTTTTGGTATCAGGTTGTGCTGGCCTTATAGAATGAATCTGAAGCATTCCTTCTTGTATTTTTTGGAATAGATTGAGGATAGGTATTAGCTCATCTTTAAATGTTTGGTAGAATTCACCTGTGAAGCCATTTGGTTCTGGATTTCTTTTTTGTTGGGAGTTATCTGATTACTGACTAGTAGCTAGTAATCAGTCTGTTCAAATTATCTATTTCTCCTTGATTCTGTCTTGGAATATTGTGTTTTGAGGAATTTATCCATTTCTACTAGTATGTCAAATCTGTTGACATAGAGTTTTTCATAATCTCTAATTATCTTTTGTATTTCTGTGGTGTCAGTTGTAACTTCTTTTTTATTTCTGATTTTATTTTTGAGTCCTCTCTTTTTTAACTGATGAGTTTGGCTAAAGGTTTATCAATTTTATCTTTTCAAAGAATCAGCTGTTAGTTTAATTGATCTTTTCTATTTTTTTAAGTCTCTACTTATTTCCACTCTGATCTTTATTATTTCCTTCCTTCTATTAACTTTGGGCTCTGTTCTTTTTCTGATTCCTTTAGGTGTGAGGCTAGATGGTTTATTTGAAGTTCTTCTTGTTTCTTGAGGTAGGCCTGAATTGCTATAAACTTCCCTCTTAGAAATGTTTTTGGGGGGCACCTGGGTGGCTCAGTCGTTAAGCGTCTACCTTCAGCCCAGGTCATGATCGCGGGGTCCTGGGATCAAGCCCCGCATCGGGCTCCCTGCTCGGCAGGAAGCCTGCTTCTCCCTCTGCCAATCCCCCTGCTTGTGTTCCCTTTCTTGCTGTATCTCTCTCTGTCAAATAAATAAATAAAATCTTTAAAAAAAAAAAAAAGAAAAAAGAAATGTTTTTGGTGCATCCCGAAGATTTTGAACCGTTGTTTCCCATTTTTATTTGTCTCCAGGCACTTTTTTTTTCCTTTTGACTTCATTGATCCACTGGTTATTTAGTAGAATGTTTAGCCTCCCCTTATATGTGTGTTTTCCAGTTTTTTTCTCATAATTGATTTCTAGTTTCATAATATTATGGTCAGAAAAGATGCTTAATGGGATTTTAATGTTAAATTTGCTGAGATTTGTTTTGTGGCCTACCCTGTGATCTGTCCTAGAGAATGTGTATTCGGTATTTGGATGGAATGTTCTGTATATATCTGTGAAGTCGTTCTGGTCTGTGTCATTCAAAGCCACTGTTTCCTTATTGACTTTTCTGTCTGGATCATCTATCTATTGATATAAGTAGAGCATGAAAGTCCCCTACCGTTATTGTATTGCTGTCAATTTCTTCCTTTGTATCTGTTAATATCTGTTTTATTTATGTGCTCCTAAATATTTAGATATTTACAATTGTTTTAGATATGTTACAATTGAATAGATATTTAAATTGTTTTATCTTCTTGTTGGTTTGATCCCTTCATTATGTAATGCCCTTCTTTGTCTTTTGTTATAGTCTTTGTTTTAAAGTCTATTTTGATGTAAGTATTGCTACCCTTGCTTTTGTTTTCCACTTCCATTTACATGGAATATCTTTCTCTAGCCCTTTACATTCAGTTTTTATGGGTCCTTAGATCTGACATGAGTCTCTTGTAGGCAGCATATAAATGGATCTTCTTTTTTTAATCCATTCATTCTTTTGATTGGAATATTTAGCTCATTTACAGTTAATTAACGTGGCAATAGGTACATACTTATAATTATTTTCTCATTGTTTTTGTAGTTCTCTGTTCCTTTTTTCTTTTGTTCTTGTCTCTTGTGATTTGATGACTTTCTTTAGTCTTGTGGTTGGATTCCTTTCTCTTTATTATTTGTGTATCTATTATAGGCTTTTGGTTTGTGGTTATCATGAGGCTCAAATATAACATCCTCTGTATATAGCAGTCTATATTAAGTTAATGGTTGCTGAAGTTCAAACACATTTTAAAAGCACTACATTTTTACTCCCTGCATGTTTTATGTATATGATGTCATATTTCACATATTTTTATTTTGTGTATCCCTTAACTAATTTTTATAAATATAATTGATTTTACTACTACTTTTTGTCTTTTCACCTTCATGCTAGTTTAATAAGTGATTCATCTATATCTTTATTTTTTTTTTAAAGATTTTATTTATTATTTGACAGAGAGCTAGAGAGGGAACCCAAGTAGGGGGAATAGGAGAGGGAGAAGCAGGCTCTGCAGGGAGCTCGATGTGGGGCTCGATCCCAGGACCCTGGGATCATGACCTGAGCCGAAGGCAGACGCTTAACGACTGAGCCACCCAGGTGCCCCTCATCTATATCTTTTTATGTTTGCTTTTACCAGTGAATTTTTCCCTTCCATAATTTCTAACTTCTAGTTATAGCCTTTTCTTTTCCATTTAAAAGCATCCTTTTAACATTTCTTCTAATGTTTAGTGGGATGAACTCCTCTAACTTTTGTCTGGGAAACTCTTTATCTCCTTCAATTTTGAATGATAACCTTGCCAGGTAGAGTATTCTTGGCTATAGGTTTTTTCCTTTTAGCACTAAATGTATCATGCCACTCGCTCTCTTTTGGCCTGCAAAGTGTCTGCTGAAAAAGCAGCTGATCACCTTATGGGATTTCCTTTATACATAACTATTTTTTTTTTTTAAAGATTTTATTTATTTGAGAGAGAGAGAGCGAGAGAGGGAACACAAGCAGGGGGGTGTGGGAGAGGGAGAAGCAGGCTTCCCGCCAAGCAGTGAGTCCGATGCAGGGCTTGATCCCAGGACCCCGGGATCATGACCCGAGGCGAAGGCAGATGCTTAACAACTGAGCCACCCATGCGCCCCATCCCTTATACATAACTATTTGCTTTTCTCTTGCTGCTTTTAAGATTCTCTCATCTTTAATTTTCAACATTTTAATTATTATGTGTCTTGATATGGACATCTTTGGGTTCAACTTGTTTGGGGCTCTCTCTGATTCTTGGGCCTGAATGTCTGCTTCCTGCCCTGTGATAGGGAATTTTTCAGCTATTATTTCTTCAAACAAGGTTTCTGTTCCTTTTGAGAAATTTCCTTCTGAGACTCCTATAATGCAAAGTCATTATTCTTGATGTTGTTGCAGAGGCCCCTTAACCTCTCCTCATTTTTAAAAATTCTTTTTTCTTTTTGCTGTTCAGCTTGGGTACTTCCCATTACTCTGTCTTCCAGATCACTGATCCGTTCTTCTTCGTCCTTTAATTTGCTGTTGATTTCCTCTAGGGTATTTTTCATTTCAGTTATTATATTTTTTAGCTCTGATTGGTCCTTTTTTGTATTTTCTATCTCCTTGTTGAAGTTTCTCACTGAGTTTGTCTACTCTTTTCTCAAATCTGGTATCTTTATGACCATTACTTTGAATTCTTCATCAGATAGATTATCTCAGTTTTGCTTTGTTTTTTTTCCTGAGATTTTTGTCTTATTCTTTCATTTGGAACATACTCCTCTGTGTTGTCATTTTGTCTGGCTCTCTGTATTTGTTTCTATGTATTAGGTAGGTCAGCTACATGTACTGGTCTTGAAAGGAGTGGGCTTATGTAGACAGCATCTTGTGGACCCCCATTCTCCCTGGTCACCAGAACCAAGTGTCCTTGAGGTGTCCTCTGTGTGGGCTGCATGTCCCTTCCTGTTATGACACAACTGCTGTGTGCACACTGGTGGACAGGGTCAGCTCCCAGTGTGGCTGGTTGTGATGACTGGCATGACTATTGCAGGTGCACTGTTGGACAGATTTGGCCCCCTGGTGTGGCTGGCTGCAATGACCAGTGTGGCTATTGCAGGCAAACTGGTAGGCAGAGCTGGCTCCTGGTGTGGCTGGCTGCAATGACCAGTGTGGCTATTGCAGGCAAACTGGTAGGCAGAGCTGACTCCTGGTGTGGCTGGCTGCAATGACTGGCATGACTATTGCAAGCATGCTGGTGGGTGAGGCTGGCTCACCTCTTTCCCAGGGAAGGATTTGCTTTGGAGGGGCGCCAGTACCGCTAGGGCTGCCCACTCGGCGTGCTGGGGAACTAGTGACTTTTGGGGGATGCTGGTCCCAACAGAGGCTACCTGCCAGGTATGGCGGGCAGGAGCCATTTTGGGAGGGATGCCTGCTGGGGTGGGTCCTCAAAGAAATGCCAGGGCCACATGAGCATTACTAGCAAGGTAGATGGAAAACAATAGAACTGGCTCTTGCCAGCATCTGGACAGCTAGGCTGAAGGAAGGCAAGAAAAATTGGTGCCTATTTACATTTCTGTTCCTGGAGAAAGCTCCTACAGATCTCTGCCTCTCGGGCACACACCATAAAATTAGTTAATCAGTCTCTTTCACGTATAATCCAAGCACTTTTCAAACTGCTGTTTCCGTGCTGGGTCTTGGACAGAGTCATAAACCACTACCTCTTTAAGAACAAAGTCTTAGTTTCCTCTAGCTCTCCAGCTCTCCTGGAGTTAAGCCTCACTGATTTTCAAAACCAGACATTATGGAGGCTTGTTTTCCCAGTGCAGGTCTTCAGGGTTGGGCTGCCCAATGTGGGGCTTAGTCTCTTTGCTCCACAGGGAGAACATCTACACCTGTGATATTCCCCCTGCTATGGGTGGCTATCTTGGAGGTTTCATTCCTGACCATGTCTCTTCTCCTCCTACCTTTCTCAGTGTGTGTTCTTCTTTGTCTTTCATTGTCTAAGATCTGTTCCACCATTCTTCAGGTCACTTCCAGGGTGAGTTGCATTATATGTAGCTGTTGCCTTGGCATGTCCGTGAGAGGAGGTAAGCTCAGGATCCTCTCATTCTGCCATCTTCCTGGAATAAGCCAACTCTAGAATGTTCTCTGGCTCTTGGGGGTCCTTTGAGACTCCATATGAATTTTAGGATAGATTTTTCTATTCTTGCAAAAAAGGGCATTTTCAGAGCTTGCGTTGAATCTGTAGATTATTGTAGATATATTGACATCTTAACAATATCCTGAAGTCTTTCAATCCATGACCATGGATGCCTTTCCATTCATTTGTGTCTTCCTTAATTTCTCACAGCAGTGTATTGTAGTTTTCAGGGCACAAGTCTTACACCTTCTTGGTTAAACTTATTCCTAAGTGTTTATTCTTTTTGATGCTATTGTAAATGGAATTGTTATCTTAAGTTTCTTTTCAGATTGTTCATTTTTAGTGTATAGAAAGCAACTGATTTTTATGTGTTGATTTTTGTATCTTGTAACTTTGCTGAATTTATTAGTTCTAATGGGTGTGTGTGTGTGTGTGTGATCTTTAGGGTTTTTTGTATATAATATCATGTCACCTGCAAACAGATAATTTGACTCTTCCTTCCTTTCCTACTATATGCCTTTTCTTTTTCTTGCCTGATTGTCCTGGCCAGGACTTCCAGGACAATATTGAAGTGGTGAGGGTAGTCACCTTTGTCTTGTTCCTGATCTTATAGGAAAAGCTTTCAGTCTTTCATTGAATATGATATTAATTATAGGCTTTTCATTTATGGGCTTTACTACATTCAGATAGTTTCCTTCTAATTCTATTTTGTTGAGTGGTTTTAATCATGAAAGGGTGTTGAATTTTATCAAATGCTTTTTCTGCATCAATTGAGATAATCATGGGTTTTTTGTTTTGTTTTGTTTTTGTCCTTCCTTCATTCTGTTAATGCTGTGTATTGTGTTGATCATTTGTAGTATGTTGAACCATCCTTGCATTCCAGGAATAAATCCTACTTCATACTTCTAATGTGCTGTTGAATTTTCTTTGCTAGTATTTTGTTCAGGATTTTTGCATCAGTATTCATCAGGGATAGTGGTCTGTAGTTTTCTTGTTATATGTCTTTTTTTTAATTTTAAGTTTTTAATTCCAGTTAATGTACAGTGTTATAGTAGTTTCAGGTGTACAATTTAGTAATTCAGCATTTCCATATATCACCCAGTGCTCCTCACAACCAGTGCACTCCCTAATCCTCATCACCTATTAAGCCGATCCCCCCCCCACCTCCCTTCTAGTAACCATCTGTTTGTTCTCTGTAATTAGGAGTCTGTTTCTTGATTTGTCTCTCTCTCTCTCTCTTATTTTTTCCCTTTGTTTGTTTTATTTCTTAAATTCCACATGAGTGAAATCATATGGTATTTGTCTTTCTCTGACTGACCCATTTCACTTAGCATTATAGTCTCTAGCTCAATCCATGTTGTTGCAAATGGCAAGATTCCACTTATTTTTATGGCCAACTAATATTCCTGTGTGTGTGTGTGTGTGTGTGCGTGCGCGCGTGTATACACACCACCTCTTTATTCATCATTTGATGGACACTTGGGCTCTTTCCATAATTTGGCTATTGTAGATAATGCTGCTATAAACATAGGAGTGCATGGATCCCTTTGAATTAGTGTTTTTGTATTTTTTTGGTAAATACCCAGTAGTTTGATTGCTGGATCATAGGGTACTCTATTTTGACTTCTTGAAGAAACTCCATAATGTTTTCCAGAGTGGCTGTACTAGTTTGCATTTCTACCAACAGTGCAAGAGGAACGGTTCCCCTTTCTCTACATCTTCACCAACACCTGTTATTTCTTGTGTTGTTGATTTTAGCCATTCTGACAAGCGTGTAGTTTTGATTTGCATTTCCCTGATGATAAGTGAGGATGAACACTTTTTCATGTGTCTCATGGCCATCTGGATGTTTTTGGGAAAATGTCTTTTCATGTCTTCTGCCCATTTCTTAATTGGATTATTTGTTTTTTTGGGTGTTAAATTCTATGAGTTCTTTATATGTTTGGATACTAACCCTTCATTGGATATATCATTTGCCAATATCTTCTCCCATTCTGTGGGTTGCTGTTTAGTTTTGTTTCCTTTGCTGTGCAGAAGCTTTTCATTTTGATGTAATCCCAATAGCTTATTTTTGCTTTTGTTTCCTGTGCCTCAGAAGACCTACCAAAAAGTTGTTACATCCGATGTCAAAGAAGTTAATGCCTGTGTTCTCCTCTAGGATCTTAATGGTTTCCTGTCTCACATTTAGGTCTTTAATCCATTTTGAACTTATTTTTGTGTATGGTGTAAGAAAGTGGTCCAGTTTCATTATTTTGCATGTTGCTGTCCAGTTTTCCTAACCCCATTTGTTGAAGAGATTGTCTTTTTCCCGTTGGATATTCTTTCTTGCTTTGTTAAAGATTAATTGACCATATAATTGTGGGTTTATTTCTGGGTTTTCTGTTCCATTGATCTATGTGTTTATTTTTGTGCCAGTAACATATTCTTTTGATTACTATAGCTTTGTAATATAACTTGAAGTTCAGAATTGTGATGCCTCCAGCTTTGCTTTGCTTTTTCAAGATTGCTTTGGCTATTTGGGGTCTTCTGTGGTTCCATACAAATTTTAGGATTGTTTGTTCTAGTTCTGTGAAAAATGCTGTTAGTATTTTGATAGGGATCACATTAAATATGCTGATTGCTTTGGGTAGTATAGACTTTTTTTTTTTTTTTTAAAGGATTTATTTGTTTCAGAGAGAGAGAGCGTGCTCATGAGTGTGTGAGTGGGTGGAGGAGCAGAGGGAGAGGGGAGAGAAAATCCAAGCAGACTTCACACTGAGCACAGAGCCTGACATGGGGCTCAATTCCATGACACTGAGATCATGACCTGAGCCAAAACCAAGAGTCAGATGCTCAACTACTGCACCACCCAGGTGCCCTGGGTAATATAGACATTTAAACAATATTTGTTCTTCTAATCCATGAACATGGAATGTCTTTCCATTTCTTTGTATCTCCTTCAATTTCTTTAATCAATGTTTTATGGTTTTCAAAGTACAGGTCTTTCACCTCTTTGGTTAGGTTTATTCCTAGGTATCTTATTATTTTTGGTGCAATTGTAAATGGGATTGTTTTCTTAATTTCTCTGCTGCTTCATTATTGTTGTATAGAAATGCAACAGATTTCTGTAGATTGATTTCTGCATCCTGCAACTTCACTGAATTTGTGTATCGGTTCTAGCAGTCTTTTGGTGGTGTTTTTGGGTTTTCTATATATAGTATCATGTCATCTGCAAATAGTGAAAGTTCTACTTCTCCTTACCAATTTGGATGCCTTTTATTTCTTTTGTCGTCTGATCGCTGTTATAGGACTTCCAGTACTCTGTTGAATGGAAGTGGTGAGAGTGGACATCCTTGTCTTATTCCTGACCTTAGGGGAAAGGCACTCAGTTTTTCCCCATTGAGGATGATGTTAAGTGTGGATTTTTAATAGATGCCCTTTATTGAGGTTGTTCTCAGTAACTACTTTGTTGAGGGTTTTGAATGGATGTTGTATTTTGTCAAATGCTTTTACTGCATCTATTGAAAAGATCATATGGTTCTTATTTTTAATTGATGTGATGTATCAGATTGATTGATTTGTGACTATTGAACCACCTTTGCAAGCCAGGAATAAATCCCACTTGATAATGGTGAATGACTTTTTTTAATGTATGCTGAATTTGGTCTGCTAATATTTTGTTGAGGATTCTTGTATCTATGTTCGTCAGAGATACTGGCCTGTAGTTCTCTTTTTTTGTGATGTCTTTATCTGGTTTTGGTATCAGGGTAATGCTGGCCTCATAGAATGAATTTGGAAGTTTACCTTCCTTTTCTAGGATTTTATAGTAGTTTGAGAAGAATAGGTATTAACTCTTCTTTAAATGTTTGGTAGAATTTGCCTGTGAAGCCATCTGGTCATGGACTTTTGTTTGTTGGGAGTTTTTTTTTTTTTTTTTTTTTTTTATTACTGATTCTATTTCTTTGCTGGTTATTGGTCTGTTCAAATTTTCTATTTCTTCCTGTTTGTTTTGGTAGTTTATATGTTTCTAGGAGTTTATCCATTTCTTCTAGCTTGTTCAAATTGTTGGCATATAGTTTTTCATAATATTCTCTTACGGTTTTTTGTATTTTTGTGGTGTTATTTCTTTCTCGTTTGTGATTTTATTTGGCCCTTTTTCTTTTTTTCTTGATAAGTCTGGCTAGAAATTTATCAATTTTATTGTTTGTTTGTTTGTTTTTCCCAAAGAACCAGCTCCTGGTTTCATTAATTGTTCTATATCTATATATCTATATATCTATATCTATATGGTTTTTTTTTTTTAGTTTCCATATCATTTATTTCTGCCCTAGTCTTCATTATTTCCTTCCTTCTGCTAGTTTTAGGTTTTGTTTCTTTTTCTAGCTCCTTTAGGTGCAAAGTTAGGTTTTTTTATTTGAGATTTTTCTTGCTTCTTGAGGTAGGCCTATATTATAAACTTCCCTCTTAGAACTGCTTTTGCTGCATCTCAAAGGTTTTGGACCTATGTGTTTTAATTTTCATTTGTTTCCATGTACTTTTTAATTTCTTCTTTTATTTCCTGATTTACCCATTCATTGTTTAGTGGCAGGCTATTTAACCTCTATGTATTTGTGGCCTGTCCAGATTTTTTCGTATGGTTGACCTCTAGTTTCATAGCATTGTGGTCAGAAAAAATGCATGGTATGATTTAGATTTTCTTGAATTTGTTCATGTTTGTTTTGTGGGCTGATGTGTGATCTGTTCTGGAGAATGTTCCATGTACACTTGAAAAGAATGTGTATTTTGCTGTTTAAGGATGGAATGTTCTGAATATATTTGTTAAATACATCTGTTCCAGTGTGTCATTCAAAGCCTTGTTTTCTTGTTGATTTTCTGTTTAGACTGTCCATTGCTATACATGGGTGTTAAAGTCCCCTACTATTGTATTACTATGGATTAGTTCCCTTATGTTTTTTATTGAGTGTTTTATGTATTTGGGTCCTCCTATGTTGGGTGAATAAATATTTATGATTGTTATATCTTCTTGTTGGCTTGTCCCCTTTATTGGTGTATAGTGTCTGTATTTGTCTTTTGTTACCATCTTTGTTTTAAAGTTTTTTTTTGTCAGATATAAGAATTGTTATTCCAGCTTCCTTTTGACATCCATTGGCATGATAGATGTTTCTCCATCCTTTCACTTTCAATCTGCAGGTGTCTTTAGGTCTAAAATGGGTTTCTTGTTGACAGCATATAGATGGGTCTTATTTTTTTATCCATTCTGTCACCCTATGTCTTTTGATTGGAGTGCTTAGTCCATTCACATTCAAAGTAATTATTGCTGGATATGTCTTTATTGCCATTTTATTACTTGTTTTCTGGTTGTTTCTGAAGATTTTTTCTGGTCCTTTCTTGTCTTTCATGTTTGGCTGATTTTCTTTAGTGATATATTTGGGTTTCTTTCTTTTTATTCTTTGTATATTAGTGTTTTTTGATATATAGTTACCATTAGGTTTGTATATAAACCCTTCTGCATACAGCAGTCTGTATTAAGTTCATAGTTGTTTGAGTTTGAACTCCTTCTTTTCTCCTCTCCTTCCCATGTTTTAGATATATGTTATTATATTTTATATCCCTTTTTGTGAGTTTCTTGACTGATTTTTTTTTTTTTTTACAGAAATATTCATTTTTATAGCTTTTGTGTTTCCTACCTCTATACTGTCACTTTTGGTCTCTCCACTGAGTCCTTTCTAATATTTCTTGTAGAGCTGATTTCGTGGTCATAAAGTCCTTTAGTTTTTGTTTGGGAAGCTCTTTACGTCTCCTTCTATTCTGAATGACAGCCTTGCTGGATAGAGCATTCTTCGCTGCAGATTTTTCCCATTTAGCATTTCGAATATACATGCCACTATCTTCTGGCTTACAAAGTTTCTGTTGAAAAATCTCCTGGTAGCCTTATGGGTTTTCCCTTGTAAGTTAATGACGTCTTTTGTCTTGCTGCTTTTAATTTTTTTCTTTATCACTCTATTTTGCAAATTTAATTATAGTATATCTTGCCGTGGGTCTGCTTTTGTTGATTTTGTTGTGGGTTCTCTGTGCCTCCTGGATCTGGATATCTGTTTCCTTCCCCAGGTTAGGGAAGTTTTCAGCTATTATTTCTTCAAATAAATTTTCTTACCCCTCTTCTCTTCTTCTGGGACTTCTATAATATGAAAATTGTTACATTTGATGCAGTCACTGAGTTCCCTAAGTCTATTCTATTCTCATTTTGCATAATACTTTTCTCTCTCTTTGTTGAGTTTGATTACTTTCCATCACTGTCTTCTAGGTCACGAATTTGTTCCTGTGCTTCTTCCATCCTGCTGTTCATTCCATCAAGTGTGTTTCTAATTTTGTTTATTGGGCCCTTTATCTCTGCTATGTTGTTCCTTATCTCTGTGTTAAGGGTTTCATTCATGTCTTCTACTCTTAAGTTCCATGAGTATCGTTATGCTCATTACTTTAAAATCTCTATCAGGCATGTTACTTATATCTGTTTCATTTAGAACTCTGGCTGTGGCCTTGGCTTATTCTTTCATTTGGGATAAATTTCTCTCCTTATTTTGTCTGCTTCTCTCTCTGTTTCTGTGGGTTAAGAAAGTCAGTTGTGTCTTCTGCTCTTGAAAGTTGTGACTTTATGAAGAGGTCCTGGAGTGCCCTGCAGTGCAGTGTCCCCTGTTTCCCAGAACCTGGCACTTCAGGAGAGCATCCTATGTGTGCTGCGTATTCCCTGCTGTTGTGCATGAGTCACTCTTCCTTTCAGTCTGCACTGACTCTGCCTGTTGTGGGCTATGCTTCCTCTCTGTGGTGTTAGAGGGACCCAGGCAGGCCAGCTCGGAGGGAGTGTGCCTGCTGGGGTAATTGGAAACAGGGTGGCAGTGTTAGCAAAATTTGTGCTGGGCCACTAGTCCTAAGTTGGAAGCCCAGAAGTGCTGTGGTGGCTGAGGGCTGTGTGCCCCGGTGGGGGTGTGAGGCCGGGCATGGTCAGCCAATGCAAGAGGGTGTTTGGGGATGCCCAGCTGGGCAGAGTATGGCAGTTGGGCACAATGTGCAGGGGCAGCTGAGCACTTGGTGGCCGGGTGGGGCACTCGTGTGGCTTAACAAAGTTTTCCCTGGGCCCAGGGCTGAGACTAGCAAGCTTGGAGCCGATGAGTCCTTAGGAGAACCCATGGGCGTGGTACACTGCTAGCAGGTTAGGTAGAAAGTGTTTGTGCAGCCCCAGCCCCGCAGGTGGCTCTATGTTTATGTTGGGGGCAAGGGGAGGAAAATGGCACTTACCAGCTCCCTTGTTTTCAAAGAAGTACCCCAACATGTTCCAAAAGCAGTATGAAGTGATCTGTCTCCTGTTTGCTCCCAGCATTGTGTAAACTGCTATTTTTATGTTACCTCTCCACATAGGCTGCTGTCTCTTTAAGGGTGGTGACCCAGCTATCACTTGCCCTCCTGGCTTACCCAGTGCTGAGTCAGCTGTACTTTTAAAGCTCCATGTTTCAAGTCCCACTGTTTTGTTTTGTTTTGTTTTAAATGACAGCTTTATTGAGATATAATTCACATATCGTAAAATTCACCCTTTTAAAGTGTACAATTCAGCAGTGTCTTTTTTCTTTTTTAATTCTTTATTTAAATTCAATTTAGCTAACATATACTGTATTAGTAGTTTCAGGGGTAGAATTTAGTGAATCATCAGTTGCATAGAACACCCAGTGCTCATTCCATCAAGTGCCCTCCTTAATGTCCATCACCCAATTATCCCTCCCCCGCACCTCCCCTCCAGCAACCCTGTTTGTTTCCTAGAGTTCAGCATCTCTTATGGTTTGCCTCCCTCTCCATTTTCATCTTATTTTATTTTTCCTTTCCTTCCCCTATGTTCATCTGTTTTGTTTCTTAAATTCCATATATGAGTGAGATCATATGGTAATTGTCTTTTCTTACTAGTTTATTTTGCTTAGTATAATATCCTCTAGTTCCATCTACATTGTTGCAAGTGGTAGATTTCATTCTTTTTGATGGCTGAGTAATATTCCTCTGTCTGTGTGTGTGTGTGTGTGTGTGTGTGTGTGTGTATGACATCTCCTTTATTCATTCATCTGTTGACAGACATCTGGGCCCTTTCCAGAGTTTTTGCTATTGTGGACATTGCTGCTATAACCATTGGGGTGCAGGTGTCCCTTTGGATCAGTACATTTGTATCTTTGGATAAATACCTAATAGTGCAATTGCTGGATCCTAGGGTAGCTCTATTTTCAACTTTTTGAGGAACCTCCATACTGTTCTCCAGAGTGGCTGCACCAGTTTGCATTCTCACCAATAATGTAAGAGGGTTCCCCTTTCTTCACTTCACATCCTTGCCAACATCTGTTGTTTCCTGAGTTGTTCATTTTAACCATTCTGACTGGTGTGAGTTGGTATCTCATTGTGGTTTTGATTTGCATCTCCCTGATGCCGAGTGATGTTGAGCATTTTCTCATGTGTCTGTTGGCCATTTATATGTCTTCTTTGAAGAAATGTCTGTTCATGTCTTCTGCCCATTTCTTTTCTTTGTTTAAAGATTTTATTTATTTATTTGACCGAGAGAGACACAGTGAGACAGCGAGAACACAAGCAGGGGGAGCAGGGGAGGGAGAAGCAGGCTTCCTGCTGAGCAGGGAGCCCAACGTGGGGCTCGATCCCAGGACCCTGGGATCATGACCTGAGCTGAAGGCAGACGTTAATGACGGAGCCACCCAGGCGCCCCCTCTTCTGCCCATTTCTTGACTGGATTTTTTGTTTTTTGGTTGGATACTAGCTCTTTATCTGATAAGACACTTGCAAGTCCCACTGGTTTTACAAACTCACAGAATTCAGCCTCTCTGGGCTTTTGTTTATTTATTTATTTTTTAAGTAGGCTCCATGCCCAATGTGGGACTCAAACTCATGACCCTGAGATCAAGAGTACCCCATTCCACTGATTGAGCCAGCCAGGTGCCTATGTGCCTCTGGTTTTTAAAGCCAAATGTTATGGGGATTAGTCTTCCCCAAGTGAGCTCTCTGGTATGAGGGCCTATTTCTGTCTTCTTTGCACATGCAGCTTCCTCCCTCATGTGGACAGCCTTCCTCCACCTTTCTGACCTTCCTAACCTTTCAGAGGCAGCTTCTCTATATTTAGTTGTGGATTTTGTTCTGCCAGTCTCCCGACCACTCTCTAGTTTATTGACTTGGATGTGGATGATATCTATTTGAAAATGGGGGAGAGAGTGAGGTCAGGGTCCTCCCACTCTGCCATCTTCCCAAGCTCCTCTCTTGTAATGTCTTTGTCTGGCTTTGGCATCAGGATAATGCTGGCCTCCAAATGAGTTTGGGAGTGCTCCCACCTGTTCAATTTTTTGGAAGAGTTTAAGAATTAGTGTTAATTCTTTAAATGTTTGGTAGAATTCTCCAGTGAAACTGTTTGATTTTGGGCTTTGTTGGGAGGTTTTTGATTACTGATTCAGTCTCCTTAGTAGATATAGGTCTGTTCAGATTTTCTATTTCTTCATGAGTCAGTCTTGGTAGGTTGTATGTTTCCAAAGTATCCAATTTGTTGGCATAGAGTTCATAGTATTTTCTTGGAATACTTTTTTGTTATATTGGTTGTAATATCCCCTTTTTCTTTTCTGATTTTACTTGAGTCTTCTTTCTTAATCTAGTTAAGGTTTGTCAATTTTGTTCTTTTCAAATAACTCTTAGTTTTTATTTTTTTCCCTCCCCTCCCCCCACAGTCTGTTTCATTTATTTCTGCTCTAAGTCTTATTTCCTTTCTTCAGCAAGCTTTGGTTTAGATCATTTTTCTTTATCTAGTTCCTTGAAGTGTAAAGTTAGAGTGTTGATTTGAGATCCTTTTTCTTTAATATAAGGGTTTATAGCTATAAATTTCTTAGCACTACATCCCATAAGATTTGGTATATTGTGTTTTCATTCTAATTTGTCTTGAGGTATTTTCTAATTGCTTTTGTGATTTCTTCTTTGATGCACTGGTTTGAGAATATGTTTAATTTCCACATACTTGTGGAGTTTCCAAATCTACTGATTTCTAGTTTTATTCCATTGTGAGCAAAAAGTTACTCTGATTTAAATTTTTAAAAATTTTATTAAGACTTGTTCTGTGGCCTAACATGTGTTCAATCCTGGAGAATATTCCATATGCACCTAAGAATGTGCAGTCTGCTGTTGTTGAACGGAGAGTGTTCTGTAAATTTTTGATAGGTCCAATGAGTCTATAAGTGTTGTCCAAATCCTGTTTCCTTAGTCATCTTCTGGTTGTTTTACCCATTATTAAAAGTGAGTTATTGGATCTCCTACTATTATTGTGTTGCTCTTTCTCTCTTCAATTCTGTTGTTTGCTTCATATATTTAGGTGCTATAGTATTTGCAAATGTGGGAGAGACAAAATATAATTGTTCTATTTTCATGGTGAATTGACTGCCTTGTCTGATAGTAGTATAGCTCCTTCTACTCTTTTGTTTACCATTTGTGTCGAATTTTTTCTGTTCTTTCACTTTCAGCCTGTATGTGTCCTTAGACCTAAAGTTAGTCTTTTATAGATAGCATATAGTTAGATTCTCTTTTTTATGTTATCTGTTGAGCCAATCTATGTCTTTTGGGGAATTCGATGCATTTACATTTAATATAATTACTGATAGGGAAGGAATTACTATTGACATTTTGTTGACTGTTTTCTGTATGTTTTATAGCTTTTTTTGGTCCCTCATTTCCCCTCTTTTTCCTTTGTTTCATTAAATTTTTTGTAGTAACCTTCTTTGATGTCCTTCTCATTTCTTTTTGTGTAAATTCTAGACATACTTTCTTTGTGGTCCCCATGGGGATTATATAAAAAA
Source organism: Neomonachus schauinslandi (assembly GCF_002201575.2). Lineage (NCBI taxonomy): Eukaryota > Metazoa > Chordata > Mammalia > Carnivora > Phocidae > Neomonachus > Neomonachus schauinslandi. The sequence goes on along the minus strand of NC_058410.1, from coordinate 51,948,652 downwards.
AAGTCTTAGTTATAAAAATTTGTTTTAAACTGATATCTTGAATTACATACAAAAACTCCACTCCTTTACATTTCTGGCCACCCCCACTTTGTTACTGATGTCACAAATTATGTCTTTAAATATCTTGTACCCATTAACATAGATTTATATTTTTTATGCTTTTGTCTTTTGAATTCTATACAAGAACTAAAAGCAGATTTATGTGCTCAAATTACAATAATACAGGTTTCTGTATTTGTTACATATTTACTGTTGTCAGATAATTTTATATTTTCATATGGCCATGCATTGCTCTGTAGCATTCTTTTGTTTCGACCTAAAGGATTTACTTTAGCATTTCTTGTAGGGCGGGTCTAGTGATAATAAATTCCCTCAGATGATAAATTCTGGGAAAGTCTTAATTTGTCTCCTATTTGATACGGTATTCTTAGTTGGTAGTTTCTTCCTTTCAGCACTTAGAATATGTCATTCTACTGCTCTATGGCCTATACAATTTTTTTTTTAAGTAATCTCTATACCCAACATGGGGCTTAAGTTCATAACCCTGAGATCAAGAGTCACATGCTCCCCCCACTGAGCCAGTGCCCCTCTGGCCTGTAAGGTTTATGCTGAGAAACCTGTTGAAATCTTGTAGATGCTCCCTTGTACAAGACAACTTTCAGGCTTTTTTTCTTTTACTTTCATCAGTTTGATAATAATGTGTCCCACTGTGGGTTTCTTTGGATTTTTCTTAGAATTGTTGAACTTCTTGAATTAGTATGCCCATTTCTTTCTTCAAATTTGGTAAATTTTCATTTTTCCTCTAAATAAATTCTCTGCTTCTTTTGCTCTCTATTCTCCAATAACGTATATTGATCTGCTTGATGATGCCCTGTAAGTCCCTTAGGCTCTCTGCACTTCATTTTTCTTTTTGTCTCCCTGACTTGATAACATCAAATAACCTGTCTCCAGGGTCGCTGGTTCTTTCTTCTGTCTGATCAAGTTTCCTATTGAGCTCTAGTGAATTTTTCAATTCAATTATTTTCTTCAGCTCAGAATTTGTTCTTTATAGTTTGTCTCTTTGACAACAATCTCATCTTGTGTGTTTTCTTTCTTTCTTTGTCAATCTTGTTTTCTTTTAGTTCGAGTATCTTTAAGGCAATTGTTTTAAATTCTTACCAGTAAATTCAGAGATCTGCATTTCTTTAGGGTCAGTTTCTGGAGATTTTTGTGTTGTAGATTAGGCCATGTTCCCTTGTTTCTTCATATGTTTTGTGAACTTTGTTGGGATTTGGGCATTTGAAAAATAGTCACCTCTTCCAGCTTTTACAGACTGGCTTTGCCCATCAGCCTAGTTAGAAGTTCTGGAACCTCTCAGACCTTTTTGGGGGATGTATCCCGAGTTTGTGTGTATAGTTTCATTTCAGGATATACATCTGCTTTTAACTGTTTGAATTTTCCTAAGAGGCTTGCCCCTGTTTCTTCTCAGGACTTTTCTGTTTCAGTTTTTATTGTATGTACTCTCTTGCCACCTATGCAGTGCCTGCAAAAGTATAAACTCCATGCTGTTCTAATGCACTGGTGTGCTCGCTTCTGTTTTCAGTGGCTTCTAATCAGCATCCAAACCATGCCACCACTCCCACTGTGCTCCAAGTCAGGTCTCAAGCAGCCCAAAGACAAACCAGAGTGTTGGACACAAGGTCTACTTTTTCCTTCTGCCCTGAGGGAGGAGCCAAGAATTGGGACTTTGTGCCATGCTGTGCCTATAGTAGAGAGAGGGGCTAGAATAAGTGTATTTCCATTAACTTTCCTACACTTTTTGGTATAGCTTCCTCCTGGTTTTATGTTTGCCTGGGTGCTGTAGCTCCCCAATTGGGCTCTAGAGTCTTCACAAAAGTATTTTGGTTCTGAGTGTTGTTGTTAACTCAGTGTCTCCATGGGAAACGAGGACCTGGAACTTCACTGGTGGTGTCACTTCCTATTCTTTTGGCTTTTGCTATCCCTTGACTGATACTCACTAGTCACAGATACATCTTTCACAGTATCTTAATGATGGAAAACAAGCTTATCCAAGTTTTATTTAAAACTAATTTGAAATACTTAAACCATTAGAAAAATAAAAATCTCTAAGCTTTTAAGTGAATTTGAAATTATCACCACCATTTATATCAAGATAAACTTAAAAATTACGGTAAATACAGATGTATTTGGAATTTAATTCTTATAGTAAGAGATACTGAGTTAAATTTGGCCTAATAAAAAATTTCCCCAATTTTTACCACAAAACCTCTGATTAAAAAAAAATTGAATCTTGGAAATCTCAACCAGAAATCTTTTCATGATTTAAGTAATTTTCCTCTTGTGGGGAAAGGTTTTGGTATCCCATAGAGGATTCTATTTTACCTTCCTCAATTATTTTGTCAACTCTTAGTTTAAAAGATTATAGTAACATTACAAATCCTGTGTGTTTAATTTTGAGAAAACAGTCCGAGTAACAGGAAACACCTGTTCAATGAGAGATGCTGAAACATCAACTTTGTATCACAGGCATGCCTTTATTTAGGTATAAGCATAATTTTTTACTTGTTAAAAGTTTTCATTTCAACATGTGATTTCTAAGTGATTCTATAAGCTTCAGCAGACTAAGATAATGCATTCAGCTGATCTTGTTTTGTGATCATCCTATTACTGATTAGAACCTCTAGTAGAAATTTTGTATATTTAAGTGTAAAGAACCAAGACCAGAATAAGTAAAAATTTAACTATATCCAGTGTACCCTTACTTATTGGGTTCACCCGTATTGCTATAACTCAGCAGCAGACAGAAAATGGCAAAGGCATGATGCAAATTCATTGGGTAGGACCATGTATAATTGTAAGCTAATTAGAAATGGACTTATGTTTCTTTAAATATAAAATATATTGATAATATCTTGTCTTCTCACCAGGATATGTAACTTTGAAGGCAGGAACCACTTCTATTTAAAATTGTGCCTCCACTCTCATCCATAATTATAAATTTGTAGGCACTAGGTCGAGCTCAAATGTTTTGATGAGTAGCAGTTATTACAACAGCTTTGATTAAATTTAGAGCTCAATTTAATGATTTGATTTAAATTTGACAGTATCTTTTTGTTCTGTTGTCAAATTAGTCTTTGTTTCTAATAATTCTTTTTAAGATCTTATTTTTAAGTAATCTCTACACCCAATGTGGGGCTCGAACTTACAACCCCAAGACTGAGTCACAGGCTCAACCAACTTTTCTTTTACGGGGGTGGGAGAGAAGTTTAATACATTCACCAAATTAAAGGACAACATACTGTAGATACTTTAGAAATCTAAACAAAATGTGAGGTGACCAACTAATGAAATTCACCAAATTTTGGTTAAGATTATTTTACAGTAATAGAATAACACCCATGCCTCCTTTTCTAAAAATTACAGCCAAAATAATTGAATACAATTCTAATTCTTTTTTAAAAAAATATTTTAGAGAGCACGAGTTGGGGGGGCGGGGGGGAGCAGAGGGAGAGGGACAAGCAGACTCCCTGCCAAGCTGGGAGCCTGATATTGGGCTCGATCCCAGGACTCCGAGAAAGTCGGATGCTTAGCCACCTGAGCCATCCAGGCACCCCCAACAATTCTCATACTAGCTTACATTCAGTATTAAGCTGTGTGAACTGTCCTACATGGCAAGGTTCAACAGGTCTATAGATCAATTATTATGTGGGCCTGAGCCAGCCCAGTGTCCCTTTTTTCTGATAATTCTTATTTGAACTCTAAAACCTCTCAGTTCAAAAGGGACAAGGCATGAGACCAAAAAATAGTCTTAGATAAGATCGTGAAGGTGCACTCTTCTTTGTAACCTTTAAAAGGACATTAAGAGTTTGCTGTTTAATAGTCTCTCATCTGATTACAGCATTATTTAAGTGTGAATCTTCTTGGCTAATAAAAGTAAATAGAATGGTAACTGGTTGTGAAGTCAGAGACAGCACATAAAACTGGAGAAAAAATGATTCTTTATTGAAAAATACCAATAATACTGACAGACTTCAAAAGCAATTCACGCTTCCAGAATACAAAGTATACTTAATACATTTTTTTCAAATATTTTTGCATTTCAAAGCATTTTTCAAAGTATACTTAATACATTTTTTTCAAATATTTTTGCATTTCAAAGCATTTTTGTAAATCAAATTTGACAACCCGACTAAAAATATTTTTCCAGCTTTATTATTTAAAGAGCTGCACAATCTTTAAAGTGGGGACCATGAGGGGAGCAGGAGCAGAGGGGCAGAATGCACCGGGGACTGCGCAGCAGTCTACAGCAACATTTCCCACAACTTCAGTGCTGGAAACAAAATACTGCACAAGACAGCTGCCCTCCAGTGTCACAGAATCTTGGGAAACAGCATATCAAAAGATAGCTAGCTTTTCTTATTTATACACTTTCATTTAAGATTGCTTTTTGAAGAAAATCTTTAAGAATGCCACTGGAGTTTAATTCATCCAATGAAAGAAATGAACTGTTACCATCAAAATGGTCTTTGCCTAGCTGTAATAATTCTATGCTTTTTTAGATGCAAAAAATTAACACATATGCAAGTTTAATTCGAAACCACACAAATTAGGTATGTAGGCTCAGATAGTAGCAGTGTTCACTTTTATACTAATAGCTTAACTGGAACAGCCACTCTATTCATTCCACCAGCAGAAATAGCAGCACCAAGATCTAAAATTCTTTATGTATAAAAAGCTTAGGTCATTATCCAACTCCCATTCTTTGCATGCTCCAATTCTTGTTATTTAACATAAAAGCAACAGGATTTGGAGAGTTACTATTTGCTGTATTAAAACAGTTACACAGCATCTTGTACTGTCAAAAAGCAAAATACTGTGAACGGCAGCCCTTCTTCACAGCTCCACACTTGAAGCTGCCAAGCAGTCACTGCTCGTGCCAGCAGTGGTATTTCCACAGTAACATAGCAAAAACTAAAGGAATCATGGCACAATGGGTTTCTGAATTTTTATCTACCATTGGTCCTGGGGCTTAGTACCATCCCCTTGTAGACTATGTCTGCTGATCATTCCATTATCTTTAATGGAGGAAAGGCATCAGGTCATATAGCGGGTAATGGCTCTCAGAGCGTAGAGGAGTTCTGCTTGCATCCTAGCTTCTATAAGAAGCAGATTAACATGAACCTGAATATAAAACACAACATTATTTAAGGTAGGGTTAAAAACATTCCCAATCAGTTTTTCAGTGCATCTAATAAACCCCCATTTTCTGTGTGCTCTGAATAACCTAGAAGTCTTGACTTTGTCTCAAAATGAAAGCTATGTTCTTTTTGGATAGAATATCGGATCACATCTCTTCTTGGAAGTTTGTTACATTTCAGAAAATCTAGACATTGCTTTATTAGAATACTAACTTCCCTGCCAAATCATCATTTAATAATTTAAAAAGATGGCTCAAAGACCAGACATTTCTATCTTTAAACAACTAAAAAAGAGCTCTTGCAGAACAGTCCTCTTTCCCCCAAGCAGTACAGCCAGGTCAGCACTTCTGAGCTGGGGCCAGCCACCTGTCTTCCCTGTCTTTATTCTTTCACTCTAACACTATAATGAGGTTCCTTCCAAGGGATACCAGAGACAGATGTGCAGGAATGTTCTTCTCTGGATTGGAAGAGGTGATGGAAAGGATTTGAGGGCCACTAGATTAGCTGAAGGAGAATGAGAATCACTGCTAAGTTAAAGAGCAAACCACAATAGGTATGTACCTTCTCAGAGTGCTTAAACTGCCTCCAGAAGCTATCATACATTCTTTTGGTAACTTTTTCAGGAGTGCAAACAACAGTTTTGATATAAACTTTAAAGCTACGGTCCAATAGCTGGTTAATTTCACCATAGTCATAGTCATCATATCTGTTAAAAGACAAAATGAGAATTATTATATTTTCAACATATAGTCTGTTTTCTTATGAAAGTATGGACATTAATAGTAAATTCTTCTTCCCTCTCTGTGTAGGCAGCTCTGTCCTCCTAAATAACTGCTTTACAATGTTTAATTGGGGGTGGATGAGTGAATATAAAAGGATAAGAAACACAGAAGTTAGGGAGATGAACAGAAAAGTTTCCAGTGCCCAAGCAACAGTATATATTTATAATCATAAAGAAGCAAGCACACTGAGGAAACTGTGGAAACAGTTTGAGTATTGCTGAAGTTAAGAATTCCACAAATTAAACAATGTTTAACTACTGCAATGATATATAGATGGTAATCCACTTATATAAATGAAAACAACTACAATTATCCCTTTTTTCCCTCATGTTTCCAGGAGTTTCTGGGATCAGATGAGGAAAAAAATGGTGGGGGGTTGGCAGACGATTATTCCAGAGGGAAGGATGAGCTATAGATGGCCTCACAGCGCCCACACTTAGGATAGGCTGTTCTGCTTTAAGCCAAGATGGTTTATGCACCCGTGTCTGCTCTGCCCCCATGGGTGATGGTTTCTAGAAGAGCCAGGGACTGAAGTCTCTTATTTGGTATTCAGTGGAAAAGGAAAAAAGCTCTTGCAAAGCTGGCTCTACTACTTTCTGGAGGCCCAGTCAATAGTCTGATCACTGATAAAATGAATAGCAAAAGAAAGCCTGATTTTACAGCTAAAATAATCAGAAAGTCCTATAGTGTGGAGTTTGTGTGTATATGTTAGAGGGTGGTGTGTGTATATACATAATGGTTGCATTTCCTATTTAACATAATATGGCTGAATACCTAACAGGACATGAAAGCTTTGCATTTTTTTTTTTTTTTAAGATTTTATTTATTTGACAGAGAGAGAGACAGTGAGAGAGGGAACACAAGCAGGGGGAGAGGGAGAAGCAGGCTTCCCGCCGAGTGGAGAGCCTGATGCAGGGCTCGATCCCGGGACCCTGGGATCATGACCTGAGCTGAAGGCAGACGCTTAACGACTGAGCCACCCAGGTGCCCCTGAAAGCTTTGCATTTTGATGATGTATCATGGGAGCAGGTATTCTTCAGAAGGAGCTTGAAAATAGCTAGGAGAACAGTGTAAGGGTATTAAGTTCCAAGAAGGAGATGATATCAAAGATGTTTGGTGACAAACTTTTCCTCTATGCTCTAGGACCAGCTTGTTTGCCCTCCCCTTCCCTGGAGGCATCTGTCCTTTAACTCTTGTCAATATCCCTAACTCCCTCCTGCCTAGCTAGGACAGAGTGATTCATAAGCAGCATAAAAATAAGCTATTGGGGAAGGGATGGTTTTGAGTATTTGTATATGTGCTTCTGTGTGCGTGTGTGTTCCAAGCACCTGAATAATTGAGCCCAGGGAAAAATATTTCTTTATAAACATAAGAAAACAGACTAACCTTATTCCAAACATGCAGTGAATATAGTTCCAAATAGCCCGTCTAAGCATTGAGGTATCGACATCTTTGTGCATTGCCATTGTATTATAAGTAAGATTGTAAGCAATGTGAAATTTTTCATCAATCAACTGTCCCACATCTGGATAAAGGCGATTTACTAAAGAATAACCATGGTCTTCCCAGCAATAGTCCTAAATACAGAAAGTAGAACAAATGCGAGTAATTAAAATGTAGCCAAGTATAGTTCTATGTCTATTGCTCTGTCGTATGGTGAGATTACTGGCAGTTGGAATCCACTGCCTTTCCAGTGCATCCTAGTTCCCAGCTTCACTTGCAGTACAGTCTGACGTTTTCATATTCTATACTGAAGCATGCAAGCTTTTTTAACTCAGTGAGTTTAAAAAACCAACGGAATTCCTTCTCTCTTACACACAGGCCACCCATTTTCAGCTTTCTCTCACTCTCTCCTCATTCAGCATCCAGAGGCAACCTATCTTGGGAGTCCTTTCTCCTTTTCCATTGCTGCAGCTATTACAATGGTCCTCAAATTTTGTAAATTTTTAATTCAAAACCACCATCACTCATTCCTTTTCCTCATACCTCCTTTCTCTTAGCACTAAGTTTCCTAATTCGTTTTCCTACATTAAATCTTCCTGCTTCCTTTCTTTCTACCTCAAGCAAAATAAGCCCCTACACTATTATGCTGCTCTCATATTAATTTTCCTGGAACACGTCTTTGATATGCTATCACTCTGGTCCCAAAATCTACAAACCTGACCAATTTTAAACTAGTTTCCCACTAATCAGAAGTAGGAATCCTTTGCTTGAAGCATTCAGCAGGCCAGCCAATTTCGTTATGATTCCTTCCCTCACTCTCTCAACCTAAGCTCAATTATTGCCTAGAGTCTCCTCTGCTTTACAATGCCCATGCTTTTGGACCATTTAAATCTCTCAAGTCCTAACTTCCTCCATAAAATTTCCAGTCCACACAATCTCTTCAATTCTATAACTCTTCCTTGTGCCAAATTTTTATCCCTGTAAACACAATCCTCATCAATTGAGCAAAGAAAATCTTATAGGTCTCAAATTTTCCTATTTCTGGTAAGTTATTAACATTAGCCCTTCACAACAATTGAGGAAGTTGGAGTATCAACTCATCTGAATTAAATATTTACCGATCTATTTATACGATAGACTATTTAAAAAGTATACTTAGGCTGCAGTGTTTCTACTAATAGATTTGATTGGAAGCAGTCTTACAAAGCTTAAACACAGAATAAATATTTGCTAATTGATTGATTCTCACCTTTTATGGTGGAACTAGGGAATATAGCTACTGTTGCTCCTGAGAGATGTTTGCAAAGCACTTTTTTAGCGTCGTGCCTCCTACCAAGCAAAAACAAAGGAGCCTGGTATCCTAGAGGACCACTAGGTCCCTAAGTTTCCATGGACTCAATATACACACAATTGAACTGAGGAAGTTTTACTGTGTATTTCAAAGTTAGTGACTGGGGAGCTAAGGAAACTGGGTCTACCAAACAATAATTCTACTCCCTAGATCACTAATTTTATTCACTCTAAGAGATAAGTACTAAGTAATTTTGGAATATGTGAATCCTCTCAAGGTTTAAAATTAAAACCCTCAAAAATTCTCATTGCTTCAAATAACATTCAGTACTGTTTTAAAGGAAATTAGCATAGAAAATTAATCATAATTACAGTATCCTATCTGTAAGAACTCACCCAAATTAAAAACAAAACAAACTTACTCTCTCTAAAGAGAATAAAGCATTATCTTTCACTTCTGATTTTTTTCATCCTCTTTCCCTCCACCCACATATATATATAATGCTTGAGTTGCTGGGGACATTTCTCTTGTCATCAGGCCTGGTGCATATCAGGGCCTCATTTTAACACTGGGGCTCAATAGGAATGGGGGAGAAAAACCAGTGCTACACATGCTACTATTATTCATTGTTTAGATATATTAGGAACTTGAGTTTTAGCACACTACCTGGGAACCTAACCCACTATTGTAATTGAGTTTTATGGATGAAGGTGTTTTGATTTCTCATCAACTGGTTTATAAACTTTAACAACACAATAAATGTATTTAAGGGAACTGCCTGACATAGAAAAGTTACTTCTGCAACATTTTGTAATTCTCAAATCCAGGGGACTTTTCTTATTTTAAGTCAGATTGAAGTATTTCTAACCCGTCATGTGTGTAACAGCAAGTCGCAATTTTACCTGAACTCGAAATGTTGGAACATGCATCCCATGTCTAGAGAAATCCTTATAGCCATAACTAGTATCCTCAAAGTGGCGAGATACATCTCTTGCTGGTGTGACTTCTTCATCATCTGAAATAAACAAAAAAGCCACTGAAAGCTTTTCAAAAACAAGATGCTAGTTAAAATTCATTTTACCTACAACAAGTAAAAATAGGATAACCCTTTCTCTGACACTGAGTAATCAACTAAAGTCTTAAAACCATAATGTCCTATAATATATAGTATGATCTCTCTAACACCTCAAAGGTCCTCGACAATTCTGGAATGGTGAATCATTTCTTAGCCTTTCTGGATTATTTTCATGTTTGTTTGAAGACAATAGAAACAAAAAAAACCCTTTTCCTCAAGGAGAAATAAGGTAACAAACATCCAACCTTCATTTATACAAATTTGATTTTTTCTTTGCTATTAGGAAACTTGGTGCTTTTAACATATATATACTCTTTATACCACTCTGTTATCAAAATACATTTTTGAGATACTTTACCTTTTTTTTCCTTTAAATTACCTGGTTTAAATATTAAATCCTATAGCCTGTACATAAAGGCCAAACATAAAGGATTCAACTTTGTTGTTGGTCTAATAAATAGCTCCTTTGCACAAATCATTGACTTCTAAAGCTGAAAAGCAGCCTTAGGGCTTTATGAACTCAATTTCCTAATTTTAAAGAAGAGGAAAAAGTGAACATTCATATGTTAAGTGACTTACATTCACAAAGCTTATTGGCAGTAATTTTAGTACTAAAACTCAAATGTCCTCTGTTAGGCTAGTGCTATTTATACTATAACTTCCTTTTCTTGGTTGCCTGCTTTATTTGTAAGTAGGAATATCTATGCAATAATAGCCTCTCTAAAAGGAAAAACATTTGGATTGATGTTTTTTGGATTGATGTTTTAAAACTTTTAAATTCTTTAAATAAAGTGGGCCTCTTTTTTGGTAAGCAACAGAAATTTTGATGACTATGTAATGATTGTTTTTACCTGAAGAGAAGACAAACATGCTCTCTCTTTTTTCTATTTCAAAACGTGAAGCCATCTCTTCCTGACTTGCCTCTTCTTCATCTCGACATTCCTGTAACTGCCTCATCTTTTCCATGAGGGCTTCGACCTCAAAGAAGGAATCACTTACCTAAAGAGAAAATACAATTAATGTTACATATGTCAGAAAAAATGAAATTTTAATATTATTAAAATACAAGTTCTTGTGAAACAGACTTAACAGAATATAGGAAAAATAGATGTTATGATTTTAAAGTACATGAATAATTTAAAAAATGGAATTATTTTGACCTGTTACATATATAAATATGCAGATTTTAAAATAAAAATGGTTTTAAGAACACATCATTTTTACCTTATAAAATTAGTAATGTCTTACTGTTAATGTTGTTTCAAGAATTAAAATTTAAAACTAGTTAATATAAACAGAACTCCTCAGTTAGATACAAAGTATAAGTGGTTTTCCATCAACTATGCACATTGGGCGTATTGTCAACATGCGTCTATCATTTTCAACTTATAGTAATCAGCTCTAATTTACCAATTAAGAATGAAACCTATCCTTACAGGGCTGGAATTCTCCACCTGACCTCTGCAAATGGGTCCGGCAGCTGTCACTTGCTGGGATGACTATAGCAGTGACATCTGTAGTGACAGGTCTGACACATGAGGACTGGCCAAGTGGGCTTGAACTAGCCTAAAAATATATACATCTATACACTGCTGCATCCTTACTATGAAAGTGGGATCAAATCTGTGGAATTTATCTTATAAAACAGTAAGATCTTCCAATTTCAAATCCCAGTGTTCAAATATAAAACCAAAGTTTTCTTCATTATAAATATCTTTTACTAGGAATGTTCTTTCCCCTACTCTTACACTCTTTTCTTGGCTTACACCCACTGGTCTTTCAGGTGTCAGCTTTTATGTTTTTCCTGTCCTATCCCCCCATCCTGAACCTTGTCACCCTATTCTCACATAGCACTCTTTTTCCTTCAGAGCACCAAATACAACTTGTATTGTTATTGCATGATACTGGTTTAATGTCTGCCTCCCTCCGACCAAACCTTCATAAGGGCAGGGGACCTGTCTGTTTAATTTACTAGTACATAGTCAGAGCCTAGCATAGTACCTGGCACATAGCAGATATCTGCGAAATATTTGCTGCAGAAAGCTTGTCAGGATAATTATATATTAAGAGACAAACAGTCTATACTACTAGTGCTTTATATTTTCATATGATCCTAACAGTTACACGAAAATACCCTATAGTAAACACTTTCTCTCACAATTTCGTGATGGAAAGTGTTTCTATGATGTATTGAAGATTCTTCTGGTACATACATCTCCTTTATTACTCCTGAGACAGAGTTGGCAGCCAAATAAAAAAGGTCTGAAAAGGATTATGTTGCTTAAAAGAATGACCCAAGGTTTACAAAACCAAACCAAAGCAAAAAAACAACCAATCAAGGTTTCTGTCAACTCACATTATTCTTCATTATACTATTTTATCTACTTCCTTCTAAAATAGCCAAATTTTAAGTATTCTTAGGAAGGACAATTCTTGATAGATTTATAGTGAATTAAGAGGAAAAGGAGACAAAGTGTATTTCTTTTGCTCCTTGAATAATCTGTTAAAGTTGCTAGTGTAAAAAAAAAAATGGCATTTCATTTTAATATTAAAATGTTAATATTGTATGAGGAAATTTTTTGGTTTTTTAGTATCTGTAACTGAGTCAGATATCGGATATATACCTGAAGAATAAACTTTATCAACTCACTGACAAGTGCCATCAGTGTGGGGTGTAAACCTTTTAAAACAGCCAACTCAACATCTGAGAATGAGGACTTTACTAGAGAAATTTAAAATTTCTATTATTTTGCTATTATCTCATGTAATAGAGGAATACCCAGAAATAGTCAAGTACTTTTTCTTTAGCCTCATGCTATTTTCTTTTTTTTTCTTTTTACCCTTTTCCCCAAAAATTTTATTGGGGGAAAACTATAAAACATTTACAGTACAATGTTTACAGTCACAATTTGTAGTGAACTGATTCCCCCAAATACATTACAACTCAAGTTTACTTGTTATATTAAAAAACCTACTTCTAAGTAGTCCAGAGTACATACATACATAGTGCCAACTGTACCTACATACAAACTAAAGCTACTGCTCATTCATCTGCTGTCCAGGAAAGCATTCCTGCCTTTCTGCACACACACATACACACAAAGTACAAGTTTTGGAATTTTCTATAATGAAACATGGCTTATTCATATACTCCATACCATTTTAGCATTAAGAGGTGGCCTCTTCACTTTATATGTATATCTACTATATACATATACATATGTATATCTACTATATACATATAAAGTGGTAAATATATTTTCCTTTTGTGCAGTTAAACCCATCCTACATTCAAATTCTCTCAAGCACTAATAGACAAAATACTTGTTGGTTGAGGAAGATTTAAGGCAAGTTCTGGCCCCTCCTAAGGCCCTGTAAGACTCCCCCCGCCCCATTATTTTCTTTAGCTTTGTACTAAATCAAAGGTGGGGAAGGACAACAATCCAACTCCAAGCATCCTAGCAACTGACATATACTCTCCCTTAGACCATCTCATAACCCGTATATTTTAATAAATAATCAGTGGCCAAAGAAGGGCCTATAACATTAATCCAGGTAGCTCAACAGAGGGTGAAACTGATGGTCTTGACCCTTGTCAGCATGGCAGTGATCAACCCTGGGGAAAAAAAAATATTTCCCTTCATGTGCTAATCTCACAATATGTAAATGCTACTTCTTACTTAGCACCTGATCAATGCCAGCTGGATTAGGCCTTTTACTTCTTTAGAGACATTTCATTTAAACCTCAACCTTGTGTTTGACCTTTATTTATACATGAAAGAACAGAGGCCCAGGGAGTTTAGGTAACTTGTCCACAGTCAAATATATACATTAAAGGTAATTCAAACTGTTTAAATCTGTTTCAAAGGAATAATATAACTGAGAAAAATCTATGCAAAGTATTCAGAAGACTGTGATGCTGTGATTTCTCTTTGGAAACATAACTAAATTTTCACTATAGCAAAAGAATGCAAAGGGAATTTTGACTCATTGTATTCAGGAAATTAAAACCTGCTTATAGAAAATTCAACTTCTAGTCTGTTTCAAAGGAATAACAAAATTGAGAAAATATAAAAGCCAGAGAAGGGATAGAAGTGAAAACATTTTAATAAATTTACATTCACTTTTATATATATTTGTGCCAAGTTAAACATGAAAAAGAATTTTAAAAGGAGAAATTTCCAGGTAAAGGCTGATTAAATCTTCTGGAAGATAATTAAGAAACTAGCCTGTTTCTTTTATGCAAAAGGAAGGAAAAGAATGTGATCAGCATCAGGGAGTCTCGGACCACCAAGCTGCATGGTCTCAGCCTTCCCTCAACTCGATGTAGCACCCTTCCAACACTAGCTGGCTCTGATGGGGCACATGCTGACAGCTCCTGATCCTAAAATTACTTGAGGGTCTTAAAATTTTATATATCCCTTAGCACTAAACTCTAGTGCTGGGCATTTAGAGGAACCTGCTGAGTGAACAGATAGAGGGGCCTAATATCTCTATGGACTTCACAGGGTGGGTTTTCTAAGGAGTCACATGAAAAAATAATAAAACAGCAATTACTGTGATTAGTCTTACGATGATCCTGTAACAGATAATACTTACCGAAACATTTCCTGCTGAGTTGACCTGCATCTCATCCACACTGTGATTGCCATTTGTAATGTCACAGATGCAGTAGTTACTAACCGAAGGAGGTCTGAATGTGTGGCCACCATCACAATGAATTTCTGGACTGATTCCACAGCCAAATGTGAATGAGGCAAGAGAATGATAGTGTGTGAGGAGAACTACTGCATGTACCAGTTCTGCAAGGGACCAGCTGTGTTCTTCAGCTTTTAAAAGTCCCTTAAGAAAAAAAAAAAATGAGAACATATTTATATACTGGGTTATGGTGTTGGTAAAAGTGAATAGTTCATCTTGGTATTTAATCTATTTAAAACAGGATTAGTCACTATAAAACCTGGAGTAAAATTATAATTTGAGATATGTAGAACCCAGAATTTGCTAAAATAATTTTTTATGAATTATGTATTTACAAATAGAGCTTAACATAACCTGATAATGACACTTTCATTATTATTTTGATTTTCTGAAATCCTGATTTAAAAATGTAATACAATGCATTTTGCTTAAAAGCAGCTGCCATATTTCAGATGCTGGATTATGAATGCATTAACTGTTGTTAGTTCAAAGTCTCAATGCAAATGTATTTCAAGTGAAAGCTACTGTATAAAATATACCCGTGTTTTTCTCTATTATCAAGCTTTCTCAAGGAATTTTAAAGACAGTAGTTTGAACAACTTGACTCTGAATATTCCTAAATCATCAAATTATATTTAAAAAATTATGCTCAAGGTAAAGGCTACGATTTTTCAAAGCCTTACAAATCTACATCCCTTCTGCTTCATTACCTGTTTTATAATCTTGTATAATTTTACATTACCAGATGATACAATAGACACTACATTAATCATATTCAAATCTTATCTTAATAAGATGCTCCAATTATATAATATCTAAAGTGTTCTATGAAATAGAAAGATAAGCCCAAACATATGTTGTATTTTTAAGAATTTCTACTGCATTGGGCGCCTGGGTGGCTCAGTTGGTTAAGCGACTGCCTTCGGCTCAGGTCATGATCCTGGAGTCCTGGGATCGAGTCTCACATTAGGCTCCCTGCTCAGCAGGGAGTCTGCTTCTCCCTCTGACCCTCCTCCCTCTCATGCTGTCTCTCATTTTCTCTCTCACAAATAAATAAAATCTTAAAAAAAAAAAAATTAAAAAAAAAAATTCTACTGCATGGTAGTTACTTTTAGAGAATGTCAATCTACCTTTATTCTATTAATAAACAGAACCAGAAGGAACTAGTTTAAATGGCATTTGAAAAAGATAGAAAAGATGCCATTTCACACCTATCAGAATGGCTAAAATCCAAAACACTGATACATCAAAATGCTGGTAAGGATGTGGAGAAATAGGAATGCTCATCCAATGCTGGTGGGAATGGAGACTGGTACAGCCACTTTAGAAGGCTGTTTCAGTTTCTTATAAAGCTAAACACAGGTTTACCATGCAATCTAATTCCTAGTTATTTACCCGAGTTGAAAACTTAGGTCCACAAAAAACCCCACAAAAACCTGTATGTGAATGTTTATAGCAGCAGGTCCACAAAAAACCCCACAAAAACCTGTATGTAAATGTTTATAGCAGCTCTATTCATAATTGATCAAAACCGTAAGTAACCAAGATGGCTTTCAAACAAACTGTGGTACCTCCATACATTGTATTATTCAGTAATAAAGAAATGAGCCATCAAGCCCAGAAAATGCACAGAGGAATCTTAAATGCATACTGATAAGTAAAAGAAGCTAATCTGAAAAGGCTATATATTGTATGATTCCAACTATGTAACATTCTGGAAAAGGCAAAACTATCGAGTAAAATGATCAGTAGTTGCAGGGGTTTAGGGGTTCAGGGGAGAGAGATGAGTAAGTGGAGCACAGAGGATTCTTAGAGCAGTGAACCTATTTTATATGATAGTATAATGGTGGATGACATGCCTTTGTCAAAACCTATAGAACTGTACAACACAAAGAGTAGACCCTAATGTAAACAACACACTTTAGTTAAAAGTAATATATCAATATTGATTCTCTGATTACAGCAAATATACCATAGTAATGCTAGATGTTAAGAGGAAAGACTGGGGGGAGGTTGAAGGGGGTAGAATATGGGAACTCTGTACTTTTCGTGCCATTTTTCTGTAAACCTAAAATTGCTCTAAAAAATAAAGTCTATTTAAAAAAAATCTCTAAGTGACACCTAGATACATTACTTCTACTTACCTCAATATGTTCTTTGGTAATAAGCCAAGGTCTGTGGGCTAACACTTTGTTAAGTTCTCCTAAATTTTGTAGTTTTTGAGGAGCATTCTCTAAACCATTAAGCCACTTGGGGTCCCCACCAACATGAAGGAAATCATTTACATGGAGGTTCACTAAGTAGGAACACTGATGTCTTGCTGCAGCCTGAAGAGAAAACAAAAAGATCACTCTAACTATAAATATTAAAATCTTCCTTTATAATGTGCAAAACAGCAAGTTTTTGATTAGTATGTTTGCAACTTTTCCATAAACTACAGAAATGCAGTTTTGTATGACGTTAAAAAAAAAAAAATCACATATACCATAGAAAGCACCTCTGAAATATCCCAAGAACAAACAAAATATCTGACAGAAGTATTTGTCTTAGAAATTGTATTTATATAATAACTTTCAGATCCTCAGATTAACAAACTTCAATTAAGGTGCCAACCATAAAATAACAGAGTATAATTTACAAGTTGAACAGGAGTAGCACCACTTATGTCAATGTGAACTACTTAAAATAGTGGAATAAATCTTGTGTTCTTTATTCTCATTTAATGGAAAATGGTTCTTAAGAATATATAAAACCTATTTCTTTTTACGGTTATACTTGAGAGTATACTTACTTAGAAAGAAGAAAATCACATACTACCTAACAGGAATCCAATTAGAAGTCAGAATGTAAGCATTTATCCCTGTGTTTAAAGCATTAACCATCTCTTAAAAAGATTAATAAAGGAGGCAGAAAGAATTTTTCACTTAATGTTTACAAACCATTATTCCAATGTAGTGCCGATAATGTAGGGGTAATGGCCCATCCATTTGCAGTAGATAGTGTTGAGTTTTTAGGAAACTTTCTAGATATTGTGGGTGAAAAACCATCACTAATGTAATGTTATCCAAACGACCCAAAGCAGCAAAAGAATCTGCAAATAAAGTATGCATCTGTGTGTCTTCACTCCCCACTTGGAGAATCTGTATAAAAGAGAGGAAAACCATGGTTACATAAATTGTAAACTGGTGTTAGAAAGCAGTGCATACCTATTTTCCTTAAGTGTCCTCTAGAAGCAGGTTAAATTTGGCTTGAGAGAGGTGTTATAACTCTGAAAATTTAACTCAATGGGTAGCAAGATAGAAGAACAAACAGTCACATATTATGTAGAAGGAGATAAACAACAAAGGTTGAACATTAAAGGCCATCTAGATAGGCTGCTTGCAGACTTGGCCAGAATCCAGAAAAAGCAGCAGATTTAGATTATCAAATTTGCAGAGCTTGCAAACAGACACTAAAGCCCTTCCCCTTTCCTTGTAACACCTACTCTCACTCATTTAAGGAGAACCAAAATTAATATCAAACAATCTTTGAAAACAAAGCATAGGAGCTTTTACATATTTAGAATTAAAGATCCAATCTTGCATTGATACCAGTCTGTGGAGATGGTCAAGACCAAGAAACTCAGCTTATGGGCATACACCTAAACATCTAAATATAAGGAGATGGAGTATCACTGGTCAAAAACAAGTCTTACCATTCCTTGATTAAATATGGGTGTTAGAAAAACATCATGAAATACTAGAAATCAACATGACTATAACAGCTTTCTAATCCCACAGATTCACTGCCAAAGCATGATGATTAACTGTGATCAACTCTGCGTAAAACATGTTGTTGTTCAACAGTTGTTCAGATGCCAAGATGTGGGTCATGAAAGCTTTTCCTTAAAAGCATACGGTTCACTATGTACTTTCACAAACAACATACCTCCTTTTCTGGGATGAATCTGCTTGGTCCGTGTCCTAGTGGTCGAGGAATTCTAATTCCAAGTTCCTAGAAAAGAAAATTACACCATCTTAGGCCTCCAGCAGTAAACAACATGAACTGAGGCTACAGGAATGGGAGGGAAAAACAACCAGTTGAACAGACAGGCTTGTTTTGGTGGTTTGTTTTCATTGCCATATATACATACCAACTCTTCTGTTTGTATCACATAACTGACAAGAGCTTATAATATGACTAAAAACAAAAAAACCTGCTTGACTAAAACCAGAGTTTTACATAAAGTACTTGGCAGAAAGTCTAGAACAGAAAGTTCAGCACATAGCAACCAACCCTGTGGATTGTCAGTGATACAAAATAAGACCAATGTGTTTGTACATCCAAAACTCAACCAACCAAAACATCAATCCCTGTGTATCTTCTCAGGAAATGAAAAATCCCTAACTTCTACCTATATGTCTTAAACTGAAAGGAGTGTAATTATTATTACATCTATAATAACACTTCACAATAAGAGAAGAAATACTATGAAAAATAGAAAGTAGTTACTTAAATCCACAAGAGAAAGTACTGCAGGGCATGTTTTCCCTGTGGCAGAGTAAAACATTCCTAGAGAAACGAATTTTGTGAGTTTGCTTTAATTTTTTTATATACTATAATGTTATCAACTTTGCTTATATTTTTGAGAAGCTCAACTATTTAAGAAATAAAGGTTTTCTGCCCTTTGACATAGCGAATCTAGAATCCTGTACTTGGAATCTACTAAAATCCTGTATTTTATGTGACCGTATAGTGTGGTTAACAAAAACTGATAATCAAGCATTAGGGGCCCATCTTTTCCCCCAATACAGAGTGCTACAGAAACAAAACTAAAATAATACAACTTTTTTCTTTAAGGTTCATGTCTTATCAATTTCTTTCAAAAAAACCAAAAATTTCTTGAGTTTACACATCTAAATATCAACCCTTCCTTATATAATTACATACAAATATTATTTCTACCTTCTACTGCTTCCAAAAGACCTTCAGGATGTTCCTTTCAAAGAAGAAAAAAGGGGGGCGGGGCAGACAGAGATGGATATGTGGCAAAAATTCAAAAAATCTGATCCAAGTGAATGAAAACCTTTTGAGCAGAATGGATTTTTAAAAATTAAGCAGGCAGGACAAAACTGAAGAAAATCTTTATTGGGAGAACTTAAGACTTGGATTCAAAGTAGGCTATACTTGCCAACTAAATTTATGAAATATAGTTCAAATAGACATGTATTGGAAGCCAGTGATGTCTTACTCTGGTTATTCCACACTTAGACTGAACATAGCAATGCTCTAACTCTACCCTTCATTAGAAGAGGCACTCAATTCACTGGTCTAGCCATGTGCATGTCTTGATTTTAATAGCCTATAAAAAAATGCAAGAAAAAACCCCACATTCCTGCTATTCAATACATCATCTTGGCACAAATGCAGGCATTTATATAAAACAATGACTCTATTAGCCTTTCTAACTGCTGAATTTCTGATCCAATTACATAGATGTCAAACAAAATATATTGGGCAAAATATTAAGGTTAAAATCAATATTTATTCCTTCTCATTTCTTCACTATCTTAAATAAAGTGCATTTTAGGAAAACACCCATTTCAAGGGTTTATTATTCATTTTATACCTAAGAGACACTACTATTCTTGAGGCCTTAGTATATAAAAAGGTAGCATTTCAAATGGAGGAGAAATGGATTATTCAACAAATAATCTTGATACAACTAGATAGGCACTCAGAAAAAAGTGAAGTTGCAACCATAAATCATACTTGACTCCACAACAAATCAGAGGTAAGTGTAAAAACAAAAACAAGAAAACATTAGTGTTAGAAGAAAACACTCATGGAATGAAGTTAGGCCTAAGAATGCCATAAAACCCAGACGTTATAAAATAGAAGACTGTTAAGTTTAATGACATAAAAGACTTTCACATGGGACAAATAAACATAAAAAGTCAAAAGCAAACAGAAAACTGCAAAATATATCTGCAACTCCTATATCAAAAGGGCTAAACTTCTTGAATACATGAAGAAAACCAGAAAAAAAAACAAATCAGAAAGAAAACCCCCAATAACCTGATAGAAAAATGAACAAAGGATAAGGACAGTTCAAAGAAAAGGAAATACAAATGGCTGAAAAATGATCAACCTCATAATAAAACTTCAAGTTAACTACACTGAGATACTATTTTCACCTAAAAGATTGCTTAAGATCAAAAGTTTAATAACAGGCTGTGCTAAAGAGGAGGTGGATAAACAGTCATTCATTACTTACACATTTCTGATGGGAGTGTTCTGAAATGTGAGGAAATAAGATCAAGAAATACATAAGTATAAACTACTACAACCTATAGAATAGGGAAATTTGAAATAATGACTGAAATTAAAAAGTCAGAAATCCTTGGAGTCAACAATTTCATCTTAAATGTTAACCCGTACTCACAGAAATGTATGTAAAAAGACAATAACTGCAACATTGTTTCTAATAGTACAAGATATAAAACAACCTAAGTACTCAACAGGACTGTTTCAATGTACTATGACCATAGACTAGAATAGCATGTAGTCCTTACAAAGAATGAAGCAATTCTACATGAGTTGGCTTTAAAAGAATCTAAAAGATACACATTGTGTGTGTGTGTCTGTCGGGGGGGGGGGGGGGGGGGGGGAAGCAAAGTACATAATATGTATGTATTATGTTACTATCTGTAAGGAGAGAAAAAAATTAGCAAGTCCATTTCTAGGACTTTATTTTACAACTACAGCAACATGTGGGTGGCATATACATATTTTTAATAATAAGACTGATAGCACATGGGCCTTAAGACAAAGAGGCCGAATTATATTATTTGGTTTTGTTCCTATACCAAAAAAATATTGAACTATCATAAAAGAATAGCTTTAGAATTCCATGAAACTGGCTATCAAAGTTTCAGAAATGGAGTGTTTTCCTATAGGTATGGCAACGGTCTTTCCCAATGGTCCTATATAATTCTCAAGTCTGTGAAAGTCCACCCCTACAGTCAAATTTAGTGGTTATGTTGGTATTACTGTCTGCCTATTCCTTGCCTTCAATGGGCAAAACCTTCCTTCCTGGTTCCTTTAGAAATATATTCTTTTAGAATGAAAAACTATGTGTTTCAAAGCAGGATGTTAGTCAAAAGCAAACATTCTTTGGAATGGATTATAGACCCATTATGCTAATAACCTCTTAGTGCTAAGGTCCCATTAATTCTTTGATGAGGTACCAGTCTGGCAAGAAAGCTGGAGACAGAAAGTAGAAAAACTGAAGAAAGGAAAGGAATGGAAAAAGTCTCTGACATTTGAGATTTCAATTTCATTATTTTACTTAAGGGTAGTTCCAGGTAAAATAGAATTTTACCCAGCTCACACTTAGACTACCAGGGTCAACTTCTTACCAGGCTGAAGAGGTTGTGAGAGGTATGTGTCATGTAAAAGCAGAAAGGGAAATGGTAGGAAGGAAAAGGAGAGGAAGTGAAAGAAAAGACTGGGGCAAGGGGAGAAGGGAGACAGCCATATACTTAAAAAAAATCAAGTCTTTCCCAAAAAGAGTTGATCAAAACTGATATAATGGGAAACAGTGCTGTTCTAGACTCACATCAATTTATTATCCTATATTTGAAGGCTAGACTCAAAAAGATGTCCTTTGTTCTCCTTAACAGACTAGATACATGAGAGGGATACAAGAAAATGACATGATGAACTCTAAGACTCCATTCCAATTTATCCTAGTCCAGATTCAGGCAGGAAGGAGATCATTTTACAAATTATTTATATTTTTATATATATATCAAATGATATATATTTATATAACATAGTTATAAATATAAAATAATAATTACATATAATGTTTTATAAATATATGTACACAATTTGAAATCAAGTCCCTAGCTCAGTTAGTATTAGTGAGTGGTGGAGGTAGATGCTGAATCTAAGAAATCTGGTTCTAGAGTTGGTGTCTTTAATTACTACTTTTTGGAGCCTCTTTAAAAGTTTTTGATACCTTAAAGGTCCTTTTGGATATCATTGTTGTCATACAATAATATTCTTGGTTTCTAAAAGGTTAAAAGTTTCAATTTTCTGGAAAATTCATTTTTGAAACACTTCTTTTCCTAGTCAACATGATAAAATTACTAACTACCCTATTTTCTAGCAGGTACTGATTTAAAAAAGGCACTGCTGGTCTTTAACAGGGTGATCATAAGCCAAACGAACTGCATTTCATAACTTTCTAAAGGTTACTTCAATTATGCCTTATCTGTAGCTGTTAAAGAAAATGAATTGCAGACTTTGAACAAATTTTGGCCAATCCAGATTCTAAGAGGCAGAACTGCCAACAGCAAAAGGCCTTGTTTAAAAAGTAGATGTAGATGCTAATCACAGCACAAACCTCACAGGTTCTCAGTGAAGGTGTGGCTGGAAAAACTAACATGGGAACTAACAGTTCTCTCCTCTCAACAATCCTCCTAATCAGCATTTTAAAAAAGAGAGCAACAGCCTCTGCCATGACAACACTGCTGCAAATCTCTGAAATAAGATCTATTTCTTCATTAGTGTATAATATTAACACACTCATTTTCAGTATATGAAAATTCTTAGCAAATGTTGACAGTATCACAGAAAGACTATATATGTATTGTATCACTGTATGAATCAGTGTTTGTACACTAGAAGTACTGTTCTAATTTCCAAATGTATTACAGATACATTTATGAATCTATAGCAATATCCTTAAGTGAAAGAATGAATGATTTGCCACAAATGCAAAATAAAAGCATTTCTTGGCCTTTGGTGTCTACCCACTTGCAAAACTAGTTGAAAAATAAATATAATTAGATCATTTGAATGATTTTTCTCACTGCACTTGGGGTACTTCTAAAAAACTGTCTAGATGTTTTATACCAATGACCACAGTACTGATATTTTGATTTTAAAAATTACAAAAGCAGTATGTGCTTTCTGAAACACACTTCAACCAGGCAACAATAAATTGTGTGACATGTGAGAGCTGCCACTCCACTCCCTTCTTCAGGAGAATCACTGCTTATAGATGGGTCCTAGCCTTCTGACATTCAAAAATTTTAAATAGAAATGAAGAGATGCAGAAGGGTTGTAAAAAAAAAAAAAAATCCTGCTATAAAAAAATGTACTGGTGCTTCTTTTAAAATTGTCATTAACTCTACTTGGGAACTTAGAAATATTGAAAGTTCAGGTACCTCATTTTCCAGTATCCAGTCTTCTATGAAATACATTCTAAAAAATAACCCACGGACTTCAAATTACTAGATTTGTAAGGCTGACTTAGCCATATGTGTATTCTATACTTTAGTCAGGAGTTCCATCCCTGAAAAGTGTTTCATTTTAAAGCACTATGGAAGCTTGCTATTTGAAAGAGTCATGTTATTCTTTTGTAAAGTGAAGTTTTCCTATAGCACTACTTCCTAACTTATTTTCTCACATGCTGGATGTGTTAAAAATAAAATACAACTCTACAGCCGCTTCCTAGCTTCCTAAACACAATCCCATAAGCACTGTGCAAGCTAAAATGTATCTCTTTATCTTCCAGTTTACATGGCTATATTTAGAGATTCTAGATCTGGGCCAGAACGAGGATTCTGCACACAAATGCCACCAGAAATAACAGGTCTATTCAAGCACGATGACTGGGGATCGCTTCTACTCAAAATGAGAAAAGATCTGTTATGGCCTGCAAACAGAAACCGTAAATGCTATTTCAACACTTTCACACAGTTTTCTCTCTCTGATAAAGTTTCCAAAGAACAGTTATAACAATTTTTTTTTGGTTGTTGTACTATCTGTAAACAAGTAGGAGCGTATTATGTATCTATGAATGTTAAAAGCTAGAAAAGTTTGTTCTACAACCCTCATAGGAAGGTGTCTTCATTTAAAGTTATATGAATATATGTAGTACATTCACAATGTAGACTCCATCTACAAAAAATATAAATACTAAAACTGAGTCATTTAAGTGGGCAATGCTGCAGAGAAATTACTTCCTATTTAGATTTCTTGAAATAAGGCAACACAGCATTCTGATTTCAATTCAAATTTTAATTACTATTTCTCTACTTTCTCCTTGTCAGCTTTTGAATTAAGAGTCTTTTAAAGGTTCAAATTTTAGTTAGGTTTATTAGTAACTTTCAAATGGGGCCCTATTTACAACCACTTAGGAAAAATACAAAATGTTACGATTAAACAGCTTTCTGAAGGCCATTTCAGACACAAAAGGGATGGTTCATAAACAAGGGTGAACACTGCCTAACGTCATAGAGCTGGCAGAACATACGTATTCCAGGCAACATTATCTTTTAACTGACTCAAATGTATTTTTTTCTTTTTTTAAGTAGGAGGCAAAGGGAGCGGGGGGTCACTGATAATCTGTTTTGACAAGACGCTGAAGGGAAAAAAAATCCACAGGCTGTTCTACCGTCAGACTAGAGCTTTGTTCGGTTCTGACTTGTGGAGACTTGTACAGAAGACAACGTTATTTATGTTTTGGAGACTTCCATTTAAATGACCAAGGCAGCTGTCTCTGCCAGCCTCAGCATTTTCTGTCCAGGGCCGGCTCACGATGGAAATCGTCTCTCCACCCACCACAGGCCGCCCCTTCACCTGTGGGGCGCCGGCCAGCCCGAGACGCCCCCGCCGGGCAGGACGGCCGGCCGGGCGGTTGCTCCAGGAGCACCCTCCCCGAGGAGCGTTCTCCGCAGCTGTTAGGTACGAAGGCGGGGAGGCGTCGCGACCTCAGCGCAGCCCAGGCAGCTCTGCCCGGTACCCGCCCGCCCGGCCCCTCGCCCGGGTACCTCGTCCTGGCCGCGGCCCCCGCCGCACTGCTTGCAGCCCAACAGCTCCGGGACGGCCAGCGAGGCCGTGTACGCCTCGTTCGCTGTGGTGGCCAGGCGCATGTCCGCGCGGGGACCGCTGCGGGCGTGCAGAAGAACGGCGGCGGTGCCGAGAAGGCGAGCGCTGAACCGACCGCCAGGTTCCAGGCTGCAGCGCCTCAGTCAGCGCGGACCGCGGCGATGGTGCGGCGCCGACAAACAAGCCGCGCGGCCCCGCCCCCGCCGTCACTCCGCCCGCACGGCGGCCGCATGCGCCAATGCCGGCCCGCGAGGCCACGGAGTCCCGCCCCCTTGACGCGGTGGGGCGGACGGTGATGGGCGGTGATGGGCGGTGATGGGCGGTCTGAAGCGGCCCAGCGAAAAACAACCTCGAGCGTCCGAGCTCCCCGCAGAAGCTGATTCTTAGGTCGGGAACGGGTTCGTTCGGCTGGCACTATGGCTGGAAGGTGCGGCGCAAGCCCTTAGGCGTCAGTGAAAGGCAAATGTGCCCCTGCCCCCGGCATCAGCAGTCGAGAGCCTGCCCTCCTTCCACCCGCTCGGATTCATTTACCTTGAACGAAAGAGCAACCAACCTCTGTGCTAACCCTGACACCACCAAGAAGAACCAAATTCGCTTTACATTTTATAAACTATTGAAATCCCTCTCGTCCTTTCCCATAATGCCCAAACAACGCTGAATGGGCCCAGAATGTTGGAGCAAGTACGGACTGTGGTCTATATTCAATATAAAATTAGTTTTGGTAAGCTATGTACAAACAATAATATCACTCTTCCTACATGGAAAATAAGCCTTGGTAGCTATCTCTGAATTTCCTTTTTCTTCGCGAGTATATTCGAAGGCTTTAAAATTTCTAATGTTCTCTCATAATTGCCCTGGGTTCTAAAGAAAGAATTTCTCTGAAATCTGATGAAGAACTTCAGAAAATATAGGTTATAAAGGAGCATAAATAACTGACATTGTTGGATCTGGAACGCGAATCTCTCAAGTCCTGTGTTAACACTATTTCCTTACATGGCTTCATTAACTTTTTTAAAAAAATCAACTTCTAAGTAAGATCTCTTTTTGCATGTCTGCTCTTGTGTTTTCAAAAGCTTACATGTTCAGGTTAGGGAAAAAAAGTTGGAACATTCTGACAGAAGGAAACAAGCAGAGTTTAAATCTATAAAAACTGACAGACACAGAACCAGGACTCCTAAATGCAAATAAGTTTCAGTCTTAGAAGTGAGGATACAATGTCTCAGAGAAGAATATGTTACTCTTATAGCTCTTAAAATGTCATATTTTAAAAGCAGGTTAAAATGATTATTTTTTATCTTCTCCAGATAAAAAGATAAATGCTGTATGTTCTCATACACTGCTTTTACAAATTGCTAAAGCATGCAAAAATTTTTTTACTGGTCAAGAAAAGCAATTTTGGGTTAATATTAATAAAAGAAAAGGCTACAGAGGCTTCCAAGCTCTCCCTATGAGCACAGTCACAAAAGCAAACAGTGTAATCAAATGCCCACTCAGTCACAAACAAGCAGCAAAAATCCAGTAAATCATCCAATTTGCAGCAATACCCTCCAAGATAAACTGGTTGTAGATGAATACCTTGGAAACATAAATGGACTTGATATATGATGTTGTGAGCCATACTGCTAGATAATGAAAGAAGTATGTGAAAATGATGACTCTGCTTCTGTAAGAGTAGAGCTGTGATTTTTATTTTCTGTGGGGTTAGTTGTCTACTAGGGCATAACCTTGTTTGTGACATTAAAATTATGTCATTTGCAAAATGGAAAATGCTTAACTTTCTAGTTTTTAATGAGAGGCAAGGGAAATGTATGCATTTAGCTAACCCAAAAATGGTTTAAAATAATTAAATGCAAATCAAAACTGCAAACTATAGTAGGGTTTGATCCTTAGAGCTTGATAAATATTTATTGAAGAAGCATACAGTAAAATTGTATAGGAAACTGCAATTAGGATTACTTTTTTTCCCCAGAAAATTTCAGTTTAATTATTTATTTTGATGCTGCCTTACATAAAACGAAAAATAATTTTAACTCATATTCTAATTCAGTGGTTTACTGAGGACCTTTAAGTCATTAAACGTCAAGATTCCTTTATGGTCTCTATAAAGACTGACTTAAGTTCTTCAAAGAGTACTAATTTCTGCCCTTTACAATAGAGCATTATGGTGAATTAGTTACTTTATTCTCCAACTTAAAAGGGTTGCCTCCAAATAAATCTACAGTAACCAAGAATTCCAACCAATGTATTAACCTGCAAATATCATTGTGTAGATTTCACTTCTGGAAATGTTTTGTTTCAAATCATTCAATAAAAAGTTGGTAATAGATTTCACTTCTTGAGTAGGCCAGATGTCCTGAAGGTGCTTCTAATGAACCCCCAGTGCTAGGCGTGTCATGGCATGCAATAAACACCTGCTAAAAAAATGAAATCCTGAGCACAGAACAGTAATTGGAAAGGACTAGGCTTTTGATATTTATAACAGGTTATCATTATAGGCCAGCAGTTAAATCTGCTACTTAAACATTTCAACATTTTATTTCTTCTATGAAGAATCCTGATTAATCCAAGAAGTAATAGTAATTCTGAAATATTTCCTTTCCTCTAAAAATGTTTTGGTAGACTTACTCAGCAGTATCAAGTGAGGTTTTTGCATGTCATTATCAGTAATGGTCTCAACTCTTAATTTTCTCAAGAACAGAGCTGACATACCTATGTAAAAGCAGAGTGGTGTCAAATGACTTTATCTGAGCTGAGAACTATGATGTATTTGAGAGTCTGGACTTGAAACTGTGGTGTAACACAGGCTTCCTGAAGGAAGAACATCTGAGTTGGGGCTTAGAGGATTAGTGGAGAAGCCTTGACAAGAAAGTCTGGGGGGGAGGGAGGCACCAGAGGGAAGAAGGCTTGAGAGTAGAGACAGAGTTCTAAGCAAAGGAACCAGCATGTGCAAAGGCCCAGAGGCAGGAAAGAGAGTAAGAGTGGCCCAAACAGGGAAGCTGAATAAAGGAAATTTATTTGGTCTGGAAGGGGGGTGGGTATGGACAGTGATAGAGTTCATGTAAAAGATCAACAGTAAGGAGGGACCTTGTTCAAGCTTCATTAAATAATGTAAATTTCATTCTTAAGACTACTGTGGAGTTATTGTAAGTTTTAAATAGTAGAAAAACATCAGATTTACATTTCAGTAAGGTTTAGAAAACTATATTGCAAGGGGCAAACTTGGAGGCAGGGAGATGAGTTAGCAAGGCTGCTGAGGCAATTTCGGCAAGGCAACATTGTGGGTCTGAAGAACAACAGGAATGAAGCCAAAGGGTAGGGATGAAGGTGGATTTTGTCTCTCTAACATAATACATTTCTTGAGAAAGGAAATCATGCCTCATACTCTTGTTTTTGAAATCGAGGAAATAAATCTCAAATTAGCTGCTCTCCTGACCAACTGGCTTTCCTACATCCATTAGACTTTTAAAAATAGTTAATTCATGGAAAAGAATAGATGTATTTTAGTAGAATGAATACTTACCAATCCAAAAGGCCTAATCACACTTTCATGGACCACTTATTAAACCTTAAATTTTCCCATTAACCAAAGGAATTATGTTAAAGTACTACAGATTTGTAGATCTATTCATTAGAATAGGAATTATATTTAATAATTGGTTAGAAAACACACATAGCAGTGGTTTCAGCCATTAAACCAAAGAATGCCGTTAAGAGTGAGCTTAAAACATTCTTGAAAAATGTCCTATTATCATTTAAAACATTTTATGTAGAATGAATGCTGGTTTATAAGATTACTTCTGCTTACTAATTTTGTCAAGATTTTTCTCCTCCAGTTCATATCTTCCTGTTTTTATATATATAGCTTGTCTGCTAAGCACTTTTTTCCTTTCAACATCATGTTTTGAGTACAGTGAGATCCTTTTAGCACTGAACTTTAATTTTACATTGTTCTCTTATTTGTCCTCTACTTTTCTCACTTCTTCAATTTAATTTTTAGAATTTTATCACTTATAAAGGAGCAAGACTGTCGACAGATCTTTGCTCTCATTTTCTCCTTTGGGGTTTCTTCTTTTAGAAATGCAGTTTTAAATCTCTGCATAGGGTTTTAGAAACTCATAGGCCATCACCCATATTTGTAACTAAACAATATTCCAAACAATGTCAGTGGTTTTAAATTAGAAAAACACTTTCCCCAAAGAATAAGCATGTTAAATTGTGGTCAGGTTTTCCAGGCTAATAAGACTAGTAACTTACCAACTTCTATCTATCAGACACTAAAGCAACTGACATATATAAGGAAGATAATTATTTCTATTTCCAAATTTACAAAACAGAAACTTATAAAGTATGGGTAACTTTGTTCAAGATTATAAAAGTAGTGAATTGCCATCAGGGATTAGAACCCAGGTCTGGGGCGCCTGGGTGGCTCAGTTGGTTAAGCGACTGCCTTCAGCTCAGGTCATGATCCTGGAGTCCCTGGATCGAGTCCCGCATCGGGCTCCCTGCTCAGCGGGGGGTCTGCTTCTCCCTCTGATCCCCTTCCCTCTCGTGCTCTCTGTCTCTCATTCTCTCTCTCTCAAATAAATAAATAAAATCTTTAAAAAAAAAAAAAAAGAACCCAGGTCTGTCTGAATCCAGAGCAGCAGAAGTTGGGTTGCTTCTTTTAATGAGTATTTTATAAATTTTGATAACTATGTATTAGTCTTAGTTCTTGATTCTGAGGACAAAAGGGAAGGAAAAAAAATCTATCTCCCTTTCTTACACTCAGGATGAGATCTGGTGGTGGTGGTTTTTTTTTCAAAAGAAAGAAATCATGGAATGAGTGATCTTGGTCTTTGAGAACTTCTCTCCTCTACTTCTCTATCCCTGTCACTCCTCTTAGTGTCTTTTCCCAGGCCTTTGGTAACCTTATGGTACCTAAAGCTCCTCCACTATAGAACTTACCTGAATCTACCTGAAGACTCCACCTGAGTCTACTAAAAGGTACTCATACTACCTACCCCTATTCCTCTTAGAATAACTGGTTAAGTGCTAGGAAGAAAGGCTTCTTAAAACAGTTCACACTGTTTTTTGTATGAGGTACTGATATCTCATACTAATTTATTTATTTAGTCTGACTCAGTAGAATATAAACTTCATAAAATCAGAATGTTTGGTTTTTGTTGTTGTTGTTGTTCATTGCTGTATTTGCAATGCCCAAGTGCCTCACACATAGTAGACCCTCAATAAATATGTACTGAATGAACTCCACAGAGATAATTTCTATTAAAAAAAAAAGCTTAAGTGAAAGCTTAATAATGAATTTCAAGTTCAATATTCAGTTTATGAAAGATTTGGGCCATCTAGACAAACATTTTTGGAGGTTTCAGTCTACTATACAGGCAGGTAGGCTCTGCTTGGGAATCAGCTTGTCCTTGGGTTCAGCTGTGCTAAAGCAACTTGTTTTTCAGAGTCTCTCTCCTTGGGAACCCACAGATACTCCCAAGCTTCTTTGATTTTTCTTTGCTTGCTCTCCTCGCACTACAAAGATAGCTGTATAGGTTCAGGCAATGGTATATATAGCTCACTTGTTAAGTCAGGCAGGTACTTACAAGTCAGACACTGCTCATTGTTTGACAAGATTCATGAACATTCTGTAACCAAGTCTGGCTTTCAACATCTTTAGGCCTAAGGTGAAATGACAGGAAATAAAGTGTCTGTTGAGATCTCAAAATTAAATGGGAGAACTCATTAAAAAATGCTACAATTTTTAGAGGTGACTTACTTTTCAGCATTATTGTTGAGTTAAATAACGATCGGTTTAAGGAATAGGTTGAGGTTCAGGTAAAAGGTGAGTGGTGGGCAACTGAGAGTTAGGACTTTATCACATATGTACTTAGGAGCTACTGAAGTTTTAAAGAAGGAGAAAAAGGAAGTGATACAAACTCAAAAGAAAGTCACCAAAGGTACTAAATATATGACATATTCAAGTAGAAAGTATTTCTCAGACTATGCACATATACTACTGTATTGCATAATTTTTAAAATACTTTTTGAGGAGCTGGATTTCAACTCTAAAAACATATATGAAAAAATATATTATTTTTTATTTTTATTTTATTATTTTTTTAAAGATTTTTATTTATTTATTTGAGAGAGACACAGCGAGAGAGGGAACACAAGCAGGGGGGAGTGGGAGAGGGAGAAGCAGGCTCTCCGCTGAGCAGGGAGCCCAATTGGGGGCTTGATCCCAGGACCCTGGGATCATGACCTGAGCCGAAGGCAGACACTTATCGACTGAGCCACCCAGGTGCGCCTGAAAAAAATATATTTTTTAAATTCTCAAAGTACTTCTGTTTGTGAGCACAAGGCAAGAACTGGTTTTAATATGTACTCTATAATTTTTTTAAGTTCTTTTATTTATTTATTTTTAGTAATCTCTACACCTAATATGGGGCTTGACCTCACAATCCCCAGATCAAGAGTTGGATGCTCTACCGACTGAGCCAGCCAGGCACCCCTAAAATCTTTTAATCAAGTTATTTTCTTATTCATAACTATGCTGACCTCCCTATCCATTCCCACCCCACCACATGATTATTACTACTATGTAGTGAATAGAGATTTACAATATGTTTTTCTTACACAGCTCAAAGAATCCCCACTCAGTTCCTCTATGATAATCTTTAGTTGTAGGTCCTTTAATCCTATAAATTACCTTCTTTCTTTGCCTCCTTCTGAGATCTCTACTTTTCCAAGGGGGGGTGGTGGGGTGGGGATGGATAGGGAGGTCAGCATAGTTATGATTAGGATGTGTGGGTGGGTGTGTGT
>NC_058410.1:51804988-51916371 GCF_002201575.2 Neomonachus schauinslandi | reverse complement strand
GGGTGTGTGTGTGTGTGTGTGTGTGTGTGTGTGTGTGTGTGTGTGTGTGTGTGTGTGTGTGTGTGTGTGTGTGTGTGTGTGTGAGCTTAAGTTCAAAGTCTCATTCCCATCAATGTTAAATAGAGCCTTAAAGAGAAAAGGCTCTTAGACTCACAATGGTTTATGACAGTCTACTGAATTACAAACCAAACTTGCCTTCCAACAGAACTTTCATTTAGCCTGTCCTGGATCTGGTCTATAACTGAAAGGATTATCAATCCTTCTAGCCCTTCTCCAGAAAACGTGAATAAAGTCAATCTTATCCTTCAGTGACACACATGCCAGCATGATCAATAAGAGCTTTTATCCTAAATCACAAAAATTTGACCTAAATTTTTTAGTAAAGGTACAACATAGTACTTTGAGATTGTTTTTAGTAACAATAAAGATATTACTGATATCCAAATAATCTTTTGTGTTTAAAATAGGTAGGTTCTTAAAGAATACATTTGTTCTCTACAATTAGAACTTTTTTTCTGTCAGAAATTTCAACTTTCAAAAAGTATCCAACGAGATTTAAAAAATTAAACCACAGTACTTTAATTTGCACAAGTATACAATTAAAACCATAAAACCCTAAAATATTACACAGTAAATTTACAAATTGGGAGTTTGAAAAATATCTAAACTTCAAAAGATATCATAAAAAAGTATGTGGATCAGGAAAAAGAGCAAAGCAAAGTCAAAAGCAGGATGCAGTTCAAGTAGGTCACACTCAACTTTTAACATTTTCTAAGAACAAAAAAACAAGCTTAGCAACAGCTTTCAGCCAACCACAAAGCAAACAGGTAAGGACTCAGCCATTCCAGATACCAATGAGGTCCAACCGTCAATGTTTTTTTTTAAAAAATTATATAGTGTCAGAGCAGAGCACATTATAAAACAGGATATACTGTCCTGAGTTAAAAGTAAAAAAGATAAAATCTCTTCACCAATCCTTAAAAAAAATATCAGATTTTAATAACATAGCAATAATTTTGCTTTCATCCTTACTGTGCCAGATACTTCTGTATATTAAAGTCACTTTAAAATATTAGTGTAATTGTAATAAAATAGAATTTTCTTTCTTGTTTGTGGATAGAGGTTAAGAGTGGGAATATCTGTAAGAAAAGATTCTTCTCTTTTTAAATTCCCTAATACTCAATTTCCAAAATTCCTTGGTGGGGGGTGGCAACAATGAAATGTTATAGTCCAAATCCAAAAATATGAGTAAAAATAGTCACATACAAATATAACCTTCAAAGCAAGCCAGGAAACTATACAGACTACACAGTGCTATTCTACGCAATTTTTCCTCTTTATTACTCAATACATATCCTTCTTTGAGAAGAAAATTTTCTGAGGATTTAGAAAGGATTTTCAAGAGCTACAGATTTCATCATTGTAATATTTAGTGCAAACCTCAGTATTTGTTCAAACTGACAGAGTGTTACTTGCAATGGAGACATATAAACACTGTGAAACGATACTTCATAGTTTTCTTCATTTTGCTTTTGGCTTGCCAAATTTATAAAGTATTCTAAAGCAGTTACTGATATTTTCTCTAAAAATCTTCAAGAACCACCTTTTGTTTTTTCTTCAAGTACTGCTTAACCATTTGCTGGTTTTAGTTCCCTAAAAAGAATTATTTTAAGTAGACCAGCTTGACTTGTCATATCAATTATTTCCTGTACTATAAAACATAGTTTACTACTAATACTGTAGGATGCTGTCCAAAATGTATGTGTATTTCCCCTCAATAGTTCATTATATTCTATACACCCCAAGGAAGGTGGGCAGAGGGAAATTACATAGTATTTGGAGACTAGCTCCAGATTTTATTTATTGGTGATAACCCTCACTTTATCCTTTTCCTCTATCCTCAACTATCACAGATAACTAAGCTGTGTTGAATCAAGAAAAAGGAGTTCCAATTCATAATTTGGGAAAGACACGCTTTACATCAAACTCATATTTTCCTTGGGCACTTAAATCTTAATATCTTTAGTATCTTACTGAAGGTTTTATCAATTACTTAACACTCATATATCTATACACCAGGGACTGGTTGTATATGTTTCTGTTAAATTCATGAACCTCTATATTATTTCAACATTCTTTCAACCAATATTAATTAAGCATCTACTACGAGACAAGTTCCCCCCCACCCCGGTCTGTCTTTGAGAACAATATCCACATCTTCCTTTTTCCTCCCTCTTTCTTTTTATGATTTCCTATAGTGATCCACCCATTATAGTCTTTTTGCTCCTAAAGGGGCACCTGGACTGAAGATGTCTTAAACCAAACGCAAAGAGGTACAAAGGGCTTGGAAAGCAGGATTCTGTGTTACGGTGAACATTTGATAGTTATTGTAGCAGTTAGGTAATTTTGTGCCAATTGATGAGGAGCTTTAAAACCAAAACTCAGATTTTTAGTCTCAGATTTGATTTTGGAAGCAGACAGACACTATACTTCATGGCTTCAGATTTGATAATATTAATAAAATAGGTAACATATTGTTGCTAGTATGTATCAGGTACTCTTCTAAAGCATTTTATATGTACTTTAACTTACATTTAATATTTAACTCATTTAACCCTCATAATAACCCTTTAGATAGATGCTCTTTTCATTTTAGAAATGGGAAACTGGGCACCTGGGTGGCTCAGTTGGTTAGGTGACTGCCCTCATTCTTCCCTCACAGTTTCACTAACAATATATTATTATAACTTCCTTCAGAGGTCTTCTAAAATTTCACCTTCTGCACAAAATTTTGGAAAATTGCGTCTAACTAAGACATCATCAAAATAGTTAAATGAGTAAAATTATCTTTTAGCATAAACAAAATGTAACATTTTATGCAAAAGGAAAAAATGAAAACATAATTGAAGATAAATTGGCATACAGTCATTTTATTAACTGGAATTTAAATAAAAAGATAAAAAAAACTTTTTCAAGTAAAAAAGAAATAAAGTCACTTTAATAGACTTAAAACATTAGAAAATACTTCAGTTTTTTCTTAGTGGCTAAATATGGTATTGCCTACTCAAAAAAAAAAAAAAAGAAAGAATTCAGAGTGATTTATTTGGTAGGATTAAATCCAATGCTTTTACACACACACACACACACACACACACACACACACACACACTCTCTCTCTCTCTCTCTCTCTCTCTCATATAGCTTGAGATGTTTCCTCCCACATTTGAAAGTTTGGCCAAAATAGCTGATTATTACAGACTATTGGTATAGTAATACCTCATTATACCTAAATTGACTTTTTTGGGTCAATCTTAAGAACAGAATCTAGAGGGGCACCTGGGTGGCTCACTCATTAAGCGTCTGCCTTCGGCTCAGGTCATGATCCCAGGGTCCTGGGATCGAGCCCCGCATTGGGCTCTCCGCTCTGCGGGAAGCCTGCTTCTCCCTCTCCCACTCCCCCTGCTTGTGCTCCCTCTCTCGCTGTGTCTCTCTCTGTCAAATAAATAAATAAAATCTTAAAAAAAAAAAAAAAAGAACAGAATCTAGAACAAGCAAAACAAAACAAGATAAAACAAAACCCAAAAAACACAACATAAAATAGATGCCACAGAGTTTATATATCAAAGAATATGTACTATACTCAAAGGAAAACCTTTGGCCCACCTCTCTTAGAGACAATTTACTTTTACTTTGTGCAAAATATAACAAGCTTATTTATCTAGTTTATAAGTCCATTTAGAAGGGAGTAGGGACTACTGTTTAAATTGATAGCAGAGAAAGTATGATGGTCAGCCATTTAATGACAAGGGAGGATTCAGAAAAATTCTAAAAAGCAGAAATAAGAACTTGGACAGCACAATAGCAGGGAGGCCATTTACTACAAGGATACTTAGTCCTAGGCCCTAAGGAGCCCTGATAGCACCACTCTCTGACAGATTAGGGTAATTATTAACCTCCATCAGAGTGATTCTTACTCATGTTGGACAAACCACCTAATTAGTTGGTTGTAAAATGTATGGCCGAACTGGCAAAGTAACAGAAATCCTCAGAAGTAAAAAATGATCGTCAGTAGGAATCCAAAGAGGTAATAATTACTGAGGTTGGTAGTTACGGATCCCCAGTAATCTAGAGCAACAGCATGGGGGAAGAGAAGACAAAGCCTAGGACTTGAGAAACTGGGGGGTAAACCAAAACCTGATCATAAAGCCAAACCCCAAGGTGCTATACTATCAATGGACACATGAACTAGGAAAACTAGCCCATCTACGAAAGGAGATAGAAAATTTGCCTGTTTCAACTTTTGTTCTTGGTGAAGGATTTAAGATACCTGTCCTCATTTTTTTCCAGGAAGCACAATGAATCCCATGCAGAATAACTGAAAGGAAATTCATGTCTTGACATATAGTAAAACTGAAAAATTCCAAGGAAAGGGGAAGATCTTAAAGGTTATCCAAGAGAAAAGCCAGATTACCTACAAAGGAAAAATTAAACTGATAGTCTATTTTTTTTTTAAGATTTATTTATTTATTTTAGAGAGAGAGAGAGAAGGGGGAGAGGGATAGAGAGAATCCTCGGACAGACTCCCTGCTTAGCAATGGAGCCCAACAAGGCCCATCCCAGGACCTTGAGATCATGACCTGAGCTGAAATCAAGAGTAAGCCGCTTACCCGACTAAGCCACTTAGACACCCCTGACAGTCTGTTTTTTAATAACGGAAGTCAGAGGACCACGGAATAATATCTTCAAAGCACTGAGAGAAAAAATGGCCACTCTTAAATTGTATTAACATATCAAACTGTCTTTCAAGAAAGTGAATGCAAGAAACACATTTTAAGAGATAAAAAGTAAGTTTACCACCAATAGATCTTCACTGAAGGAACTTCGTTTCAGGAAAAAGCCTAATAATCCTAGAAGGAAGTGTGAAAAATACTATGTAGCCAATAAAGAAAAGGTTCTTTGCACTTGAGATTTTCATTCCATGGGTAAAATTCTTACCTATGCAGAATAGTACATTCTCTAAGGATTTTGAATAGCTTTGTGTGAACATATGCTTTTATATCTCTTGGCTTGGAGAGAAATGGCTGGTTCCTATAACAGTTATAGGTTTAGCTTTTTAAGTAACTGCCAAACCACTTTCCACTGTGGTTGTACCATTTTTACATTACTACCAGCAATGTATGAGAGTTCTGGTAGCTATACACCTTCATCAACACTTAGGATGGTCAATATTATTTTAATCAATCTAATGGTGTAGTGCAGTGGTTCTTATCTGGGATGATTTTGCCCCCTAGGAAACATTTGACATCAGGATACATTTTTGATTTTCACAACTGGTGGGTAGTTGGGTTGCCACTGGCATTTAGCTGGTGGAGGCCAGGGATGCTACCAAATATCCTACAACACATAGGGCAGCCCCTCATAACAGAGAATTATCTGGCCCAAAATGTTAAGTGCCAAGGTTAAGAAGCCCTTGTGTAGTAATATCTCATTGTGGATTTAACTTGCATATCTTGGATAACTATTGCTGTTGATCACACTTCAACGTGCTTATTGGTCATTTATGTATTGTTTGTGAAGTGTCAATTCAAATCATTTGTCCATTTTTAAAAATTGTGTTGGTTGTCTTGTTACTGAGTTGTAATTGTTATTTATACATTTTGAATACAAGTTGTTTGATATATGTGGTTGTGAATATTTTCTCCCAGTCTATGTCTTGTCATTTCATTTTCCTAATGGTGTCTTTTGAAGATCATAAGTTTTAAACTTTTTAATTCTGATGTAATCCAATTTATCATTTTTTTCCTCTAATGTTTTATGCTTGTATATTCTAAGAAGACTTTGCCTGCCCCAAGGTCACAAAGATTTTTTTCCTGTTTTCTTCTAGAAGTTTTACAGCTTTAGGTTTAACATGCAATAGACTGTATAAATTTTATTACATCTGAAAATCAAACCGATAAACTATTTCTCTTCAGGGAATGGGATTATGGGTGGATGGTATTTACTTTTTTACATATCTACTGTATTTATCCTCTTGCTATAATGATTAAAAATTCCATGTACAGCTAACTTTTTGGGGTGGGGAGAGAATAACTCTAACAGGGCTGATTTTGCTTTTCTGTTCTAGGGACCAGATCTGATCCTAAAGTCTGCTCATACACTGCCAGATACACATGTTAAATTAAGGACTCTGAGCATTTTCTACTACATTAACACTGTATAACAAAAAGTAAAGTGGTCTTTCTTCCAGAGATTCGAGCAGGCAAATACTGGAGTAAAACAGGGTTAAACAACATGGTTTTACTTATAGTATCCTTAGGTCATAAAAAGGCATTTCTTAAAAGCAGTATTAATTTTTGATGCCACATGGAACACTGGGCAGCATATACCATAGAAACAGAGCATCCACTACTTAAAAATGATTCCCCCAATCCCAGGACTTCGCACAGAAAACAAAAACAAAACCAAAACAACAGTCCATGGAAGCAGTGTGTTGGACAAGGAGATCCTTTTATTATTTTTTAAAAAATTTATTTATTTATTTATTTATTTATTTGAGAGAGAGAGAAAGAGAGGAGGAGCATAGGGAGAGGGACAAGTAGGCTGAGTGCGGAGCCCAATGCGGGGCTCAGGCAAGGATATCCTTTTAAAAAGCCTCCTAAACCATGGTTATTTGTATCAAAAAATAACTCCAAAAATATTCCAAAAAATCTGCAGCTGAAGAAATGAAAAGTGTTAATGAAATTGCACAATGGTGTGTATCGGTGACATTAGAAAAGGTATCTTTGAGCTGAGTTTGAAGATTACCTTACATTTTAACTATCTCATGTAGATTTAGATTCTAAATTGTCTAAAATTCTTACAGTTTCATACCTATTCTGAAACAGAGAGTGTATAAAGATGATGATTTCAAAATACTTTTCTACCCTCTCTACTTAAGAAAATTGTTTACTATAGAACATTTGCAATAATGTAAGCAGTAAATGGGGGAACTAAAGTAGCAAAAAAGGTCCTAAATTCTACAAGGAATTTCAGAGAGCTACTATTTCTAAGGATTATAGCGCTCTGTGTCCTAGAAAGACTTTTTCCTAGCCACTGATAACTAAAGATGCTATTAGAAACAATGGAAACCATGGCTTAAAATACAGTAATTGCACCAAAAAGGTGGCCTCCAGGCTAAGTACACTTAGTTCATAGCAGTTTTATTATTCAGAACAATTCTTATGAGTGGCAGGGATGATTTTGCTTTATTAAATCTTTTTCTTGAGCACAAATTATTGCCAAAGATGCCGTCAATACTGACTTTAAAATGTTGCCACCTTTCTACCACCTTCTTTCCCCCCAATCCAAACTTTCCCCAATAAACAAGCAGATCTATCTACTCTCTGTGTTTTTCTTAGTTAAGAAAGGAAATGTTCATTATTTTCCTATATAAATTTGTATTCAATTAATCTATTTTGCTGAGCTTCTTCAACCCCTTGGTAATGTTCTTAGATACAAAGACTGACAGATAACACATGTTCTTAGATATTAAAGTAACCACCTCAGAATGTTGGACCCCCCTCCCCTTCCCTCCCACCCTGCCCCAGTACAAGTAGCAGGTAAACATTAATAAAATGGCCTTTTAACTTGGCCATAGCTTTTCCTGACACTTGTGAATTAGACTAGAATGTCTGCTTCCTCTGATTCTCCATTCTTTGGTCCTGTGTTAGCATGAGCAAGATGCCTAGCTCTGGAACCCTCAGAATCTACGCTTTAGTACCTGACAGGAAGTCATTGCTAGGGCCCCCCCTGATCTGAGAATGTGGTCTAATGAGAGTTATAAAAATCAAGAAGAAGAAGAATGGGTTCTGGAGAAGCAAGGATATCAGAAAACTACTTAGGACTATGAATGTCCACAGATGCACAAACAGTGCTCTATGTCCAGAGCATTTATGTAAAGATATAGACTGCTAGTAATGCATTCTTATGCATGCAGAGTACAAGGTGGTGGGATACAGTGGGAGATTTAGTGTATCAATAGATGAGGCAACTAAACTTTTGTTCATGTCTCATAATATTCTTTTCTTAGCTACCTAAAATGATTTCATCCATGAGTTTGAGGATAGGGTAGGTAGAAATAGGTGAAACAGAAAAGAACAAAAATAACCAGGACCTGAATTAGCAAGAAGTAAGTCTCCCCCTCCGATTTCCAACAAACTGAGGGTTCTAGATGGAAGGGGTGTGGGGGGATTGGTTAGCCTGGTGATGGGTATTAAAGAGGGCACATATTGAATGGAGCACTGGGTGTTATACGCAAACAATGAATCATGGAACACTACATCAAAAACTAATGATGTAATGTATGGTGATTAACATAACATAATAAAATAAAATTAAAAAAATAAAATCTAAGCTTGGAGAGGAAAAAAAAGAAAGAAGTTAAGTCACAGAGGAAAAATACATGTCTGAAATTCTCAAGATCCTAAGGTCTTGGAAAGAACCACAAAATCTCGTTATGTAACGAATGTGACTCTACATAGGAACGGTGAAACAAAAAGTAAAATGTGTAATAGTTTTATAGTCCACAAATTTCACAGAGTGACTTGTGCCATTTCTCCCAGCAACCTTGTGAGGTACATCTCATTATTCCTGTATTACCCAAGAAGAAACCTGTCATGCAACTGAAAAGTGGCAGAGCTATGAGTTAAGACCAAGTCTGTGTGACTTCAGGCCCAGTGCCCTTTCCTTTCCATCTCTCAACAGTTACAAATGCAGCTTCAGGACTTCAGTGCATTGCCCAGAGTGAGAACATGAGCTTTGTTGCTCAGGACCCAGGAAGACTGCTGGAACTTTGGGACAAGTTGGGGCTGAGACCATCAGGAGGAAAAGTTTTCTTGTCCACAGTCCTGACAGCTGAGAAAGGGGCTCTGATGAAGTTTCTCCCAGACATTTAAAAAATAAATAGTTTCTGTGGAGGAGGCCTGATGAAGATTTATAGAGAGGGGAAATAGATATACAGTTCTGGAAACTTCCAGCTGAACGATCATGGGCGTTGCCAGTGTCTGACCATGGAAGACAGATGCTCCCTTATGCATGCTTTTAAAAATTCTTAATGATTATTTTCCCATGACAGCGATGTAATTGAAAATATATTGAAAACTGAAGAGTACATGTAATTTAAATATTTAGTGTTTACCAAAGCCAGTAATGTTTTAATTTACTATCTTTTTAAACTTCTTTAATTTTCAAATTCAGAAAGCATATACATATGTGTTGTTAAAGTTTTACATTCATCTAGCATGCTTTTTTTTTTAGATTTTATTTATTTATTTGAGAGAGAGAGAGAGAGGAGAGAGAGAACAGGGGTTGGGGGGAGGAGCAGAGGGAGAGGGACAAGCAGACTCCATGCTGAGCATGGATCCAACGCAGGGCTCCCTCTCACGACCCTGAGATCATGACCCGAACCGAAATCAAGAGTTGGAGGCTTAACCGACTGTACCGCCCAGGTGCCCCTAGCATACTTTCAAATTTACCTTCACTGGTCGTAAAATGAGAACAAAACATGTAGAAATCATGCTGTTTTACAAAGTGTCAGGAGTTCTCAGGGGAGTCTTAAAATTGTCAGGAGAACACTAAAATTTAGCCCACTTTGCTCAAACTATCCCACACCGCTAATTTGAATGCAGTTCTCTAATCTTTCTGCATGAAGATGCTATTGATTTCAGTATAGTGTATTTTCACATAGATATTCCATATATGATTATTTGAGTAATGTTATTAAAAATAAAAGAAAATGAAGTGAAATGCAGCTTCACAGCCAGCCCTCAGGGAACTTACAATCCAGTTGATGATAAAAGACTCAGAAACAGAAGACAATATTGGACAATATGTAATTATGCATTAAATTACATGTCACAAACTGCAATATCCAGGAGTATTAACTACAGTAAAGGCTTTAAAAACAGGTAGAGGGGAGTGTAACAGATGAGAAAACAAGCTGGGTGACCTCAAGAGACTGTACGGAGACTGTCTGGGCTCTGGCAGGTGGATATAAGTTAGTAAACAGTGGGAAACAGGTTAGGGTCAGTTGCAGGAGCCTAGAAAGCCAGGGACAGAGGAGACTGGACCAAGCAGGAGGCAATAATGGAGCCCTAAAAGATTTCTGAGTGGTGGCATAAAGTGGTGAAAGCAGTGACTTTCACAAGTGTGCAAGATGAATGCAGGCAGAGGAAACTGTACATCTAAGGAAGAGGCAGTGAGACTAACCGCTCTCCTTCCTCTTCAGCCTCATGAGTTTACCTAACTTCACGGTCACCCAAAGGGATCATTCTTGGACTGGTGTCCATGCTCTTCCTCTGACTAGAAGTCTGTCCCCTCTGCTCCTGGCCCACATCTCACCTTCAGTCTGAAGTTAGAAGTCACTGCCTTGGAGAAGCCTGTGCTGACCCCTCTCCGTGGGTTAGATACCCCCTTGTATACTTCCCCTCTTACAGCACTTCTCCCTCTGCACTGCACTGCAAGTCTTAATGGGCCAGCCAGTCTCCTTTATTAAACCAAAAACTCCAGGGATAAGAAATGGCCCATCTTTTCCAGCACTGAATCCCTTTGGGTAAATCAGAGGACTTAAGGAGGGGTATAAGATCAGGAAACAGATTTAGGGGTTACTTTTCCTAAAATTATATGAATAGGTGAGAAGACAGATACATATTTAGGCATGCTAAAATAAGGAAGAATGTAATTTGGAAGATAGCCTCAATCTCAGTGAAAGAGATATTTTAAGCCTTTTCTTCTATCTACCCAAGGCCCTTAACGGAGGGGAGAGTTGGATTAGGGTCATGGCAAAGGTAGGAAGAAGATAAACTTTCTATAACCACTGCTCGATGATAACAGCCTATAATTTTTTTGAAAACCACATTTTGGCCTTAAAGAGATCAAAGAATTTAATAATTCTCATTTAACAATGAAACATTTGATAACATTTCATTTCCCAATCTATAGGGAGCACAGTGCTTTGCAAGAATCCACACAAAATATTTCAAAGCATTCAAAGATGAAAGAAAACAAAATTCCAGCCCTAAGGGGCCTTATAACCCAATAAATACACACATTGGAGTTATGTTACAGGTATAAGCAGGGCTATGAATTCAGAAGGGAAGAAGTCAAGGGATCATAAAAAATGTTTCAAGCAGGGAGATGAGGTTATTGAACTCTGATTTGAGAAGATTAGGAAAAAATGCCAAGATGGTCTGAGTTGTGAGGAGAAGCTAAAGGCAGGTAGACTATGTTTAAGATAGGGCAATGGTCTAGTTAAGAGGTAACTGGGGTATAAACCAGAGTGATGAAGGTAGAAATGGAATGCAGTAGACATATTCAGTAAATTTAAGAAGGCAGATTCTCAAGAAGCCTTTTGCTTCTTTCTACTTTATACCTAAACAAATAGCAGGCAAAGGTGTTTGTTTTTTTTTAAAGATTTATTTATTTGAGAGAGAGAGCAAGCGCAAGTGAGCTAGCTTGTATGGGGGTAAGGAAGAGTGAGAAGGAGAGAGAAACCCAAGCAGATTCTGCACTGAGCATGGAGCCCGACCAGGGGCTCGATCTCAGGATCCCGAGATCACGACCAGAGCTGAAACCAAGAGTCGGACACTCAATTGACTGCACCACCCAAGTGCCCCTCAAAGATGGTTTCGATGGAGAGGCTTATGGACAGGATACTGAAGTTACTTTT
Organism: Neomonachus schauinslandi; assembly: GCF_002201575.2. Classification (NCBI taxonomy): domain Eukaryota; kingdom Metazoa; phylum Chordata; class Mammalia; order Carnivora; family Phocidae; genus Neomonachus; species Neomonachus schauinslandi. Next base: position 51,904,667 of record NC_058410.1, on the reverse strand, counting down.
ATTTGTAACTGTTCACTTGTGGACAGAAGCCTCCATTTGTTTTTATTCCAAAATGTCCCTCTGCAATTACCTCTTGAGCTTAAAGCAGCATAATTAAATGAAAAGAATCTGAACTTAAAATGAAAAATCTAGATCCAAACCCTTGCACATTATTGTATCTCCTTGTGCCTTAGAATTTGCATTTGTAAAATGAGAGATATTTACTTCATGGATTTGCTGTAAGAACAAAATGTGAGAATATGAAAACTGCTAGTTGGGGCACCTAGGTGGCTCAGTAGGTTAATTGTCCAACTCTTGATTTTGGCTCACGTCATGATCCCAGAGTCGTGGGATCAAGCCCCATACTGGGCTCGACGCTCAACACAGAGTCTGCTTATCCCTCTCCCTCTGTTCCCTACACCCCCACTCACGCATATGTGCTCTCTCTTCTCTCAAATAAATAAATAAATAAAATCTTTAAAAAATATATGAAAACTGCTGGAAGTAAGTAATTTACAATATTGACAGTGCCAATATTTTGGCACCTTCATACTATCAGGTTGCCATCTGGACAGGAGAAAGACTCCTAATTAATAAACAAGCATTTAGTAAGCATGGTCTCTCATAATTGACTCCAGCTGCGTTCCTATGAAAATACAAGATGGCACTCAGACAGACTATACTATTAAAAATTTATAAAGAAAAAGTATTAAAGCATAATGACTAAAGTCATTGTCATTAGAGTTCAATAACCCTGGGGTCCAAGGAAAATTAAATCTTGTAAGCCTTGATGTCCTCACCTGTACAATGGGAATGATAATATAGCAACCTTAGAGGGCCACAGGATTACATGAAATCAAGGACAGTGCCTACAACTGGTTAGTAAACAGTAAATGATCACTAAATATTAGCTGTGGGAGCTACATAGTAAGAGCTACAGTACACTGAACAAGCAGCCATGTCATACTTGGAATATAAATTAAACAACTATTTAGCATATAGCATTTGTAAAAAACTCAAATTTTACTCCTCCTTTGGTGTTTTGGGCTTGAACAATGTGCATTTAGGAAAAAAATTATTAGGTATCGATATAATTTTGAAAATTTAGTATTTGTATGTGACAGTTCTTCTAATTATAATATTTACTATGTATCTACAAATATTTTTAATGTCAAGCACAACCTAGCCTCAATGATTTTTTATATTAAGTAGAAGATATATTTTAAAAATAATACAACATTGAAAATCTTCTCTAACAATTCTTTGGCTACCTTTTATTATTGATATTTTTCCAAGAAAAGCCATTGGTCAATGTGCTAGAGAAGACTAGTTGTCCCTAGAGTCTGTTCTCTGCTTCTTCCATAGTTAAAACCGTAAATCTTTAACTGGGCACACTGCCACTTAGAATAAAGATATATTATCCAGTTTTCCTTATAGCTAGGTGTGACCAAGTTAGTAAGCTTTGGCCAGTGCGATTATAAAAGGAAATGAAGTATGCACAGTAAATGTCACTAAAATGAGGAAGCATATGATCATTCTCCTAGTAAATTCTTTCTCTGTCTAAAATGTGGATGTGATTCCAGAGCTGGAACAGCCATCTTGGACATCAGTCTTAAGAGACTAAAGCCTCATCTTGAGGCTGTTGAAAAAATATAGGACAACTTTGGGTACCTGATGATTATATGGAGCTTCTAAATCAGTCCCAGGCTGTCTTCCTTTAATATGACAGAGAAAGAAATTGTCCTGTATAAGAAATCTTATATTGGGTTTTCTGTCACTGACAAGCTAATCTAATTAAATCCTAAAAAATACAGACAAAATGAAAGCCAAATTTTAAGTTCACTTGTTTTATTTTTTCTTTTTTTAAAGATTTTATTTATTTATTTGACAGAGAGAGAAACAGCGAGAGAGGGAACACAAGCAGGGGGAGTGGGAGAGGGAGAAGCAGGCTTCCTGCTGAGCAGAGAGCCTGATGTGGGGCTCAATCCCAGGACCCCGGGATCATGACCTGAGCCGATGGCAGGAGCTTAAAGACTGAGCCACCCAGGCGCCTCCAAAGTTCACTTGTTTTCTTAATAAGTTTGTTCTCAGCTTATATAGGCCTAGTCCCCTTTCCTCATATCCCCATTGTGGACTTCTGGATTCTTGTAAATATTACCTTTGATTTGTTTCCATGGTGCTAAAGGAGGGAGAGAGAAGGAGTGAGTTCATTCAGTTGCTCTACCACTGGCATAGTTCATATCATATTCCTTTAGTCTACCCTTCTAGAGTCCAATTTGTTCTTCATCCTAGAAGTTCAACTCCATAGAAGAACTGTCCTCAAAAATAGCATTCATTTGTTCATTACTCCCTCAACAGATTTTTGAGTGCTGATTGCATGCTAGGCATTTTGTTAGATGATAAGTAAAAACAGATTCTGACTTCAGAGAGCTACATTAGGCAATATTTTAAAATCAAGATTGAATTATGTTCTATTATTTGTACACTACACCTCTGTGGGCCCAAATTTTCCTAAAGGATCAAAATGAAAGATAAACAAATATAAAAGATTGGGAGAAAGCAGGATATATGGACAGGGAGCAGGAAATCAGAAGGTGTAGAAGAGGACTCTCAGAGAAAAGGCAAAGACATAACTATAGCCGAGGAAGAAGGGTGGAGAAAGGAAAGAAAATACTCATTGAATTTTACTGGGCTTCATATAACTTCACAATCTCTTTCATGTATTAATGATTAATAGGGATAAGCTTATTGTCAGAGTTCTGGAACTTCTAGAGCATAGCAACTACCCTCATTATTATTATTATTATTATTATTATTATTATTTAAAGATTTATTTGAGAGAGAGAAAGAGAGAGAGAACACAAGCGGGGATTGGGGGGCAATAGAGGGAGAAGGAGAAGCAGACTCTCCGCTGAGCAGGGAGCCAGACACAGGGCTTGATCCCAGGACCCAGAGATCATGAGCCCAAGTCAGATGCTTAACTGGCTGAGCCACCGAGGCGCCCCTACCCTCATTATTATTATAACTGCCTTTTGCATTCCTAAAAGTAAAGACCTTCAGAAACCTTCAAAAGGCTCCTTACAATTATTTCCCAATTTTAGCCCCATTCAGAACTTCTAACCCCTTCCTACCATATCTCATTGGAACTTTACTTCTACCAGTGTCTCCTGAGGGAAGAGGTGATTCCGGAGAATGAGGAGGGAGTGTAGTTGAAATCCCCAGTTAAAATCTGGGTTATTTAATTATCTCATAAAACTGCTGCTGTAATAGAATGCAAACATCATTTATGCTGCCAAATCTATAGTTCAGCAACCTCATGCAGATAAAATTGGCTTTAATGGATTGGCTTAGGATTTGCCAGAGTAAGAAAATAAGTCAGAGTTTCAAATAATTAATATGAATCTAAACTTTGGATTGTAGCCCCTTCGTGAGACACAGAAAACTTGAAGACCATTCTTTGCCTAAAATATGAAAATGGTACCACTATTGTTACATCACATGGCCCCAGAAAAATGAAAACAAAAACCAAAAACCAAGCAACTCAGCAACTTATGTTGGGATTTGGTGCTTTTTCTTTGTCACTGTCATTTTTATCTTAGGTGAGGGAAAGTGTATTTATTAAATAACACTAAAGCAGTTTGACATTTAGTTCTTAATACTCTGTAATATGACATTATGAATTTTTTTTCTTAGATTGTGGTTTTAACACATCACAAGTAGTTTCTTTTCCTGTTAACTTTCAGACAACTCTGCTTAATCTTGAGCTAAATACCTGGAGGAAGTGCTACCACAATTTTAGCTTTCTTGTTTCCAGTTGTGCAATATTATTCTCAGCTTTTCCCCATTAGGAAAGTATCATGTTTGCTTATAGTTCTCTTTCTAACCAAATAAAAATGCTCTTGGGGTACCTGGGTGGCTTAGTCAGTTAAGTGTTTGACTCAATTTTGGCTCAGGTCATGATCTCAGGGTCCTAAGATCGAGCCCCACATCAGGCTCTGTGCTGTGTGTGGAGCCTGCTTAAGATTCTCTCTCTCTCTCCCTCTGCCCCCACTTCCCCCCTCCTCTCACTTCTCTCTTTCTCTCTCTCTCTCCCCCCCCCTTAAAAAAAAATGCTCTTAAAAATAATCACAGTAAGGGGCACCTGGCTGGCTCAGTTGGTAGAGCATGCGATTCTTGATTTGGAGTCATGAATTTAAGCCTCATGTTGGGGGTAGAGTTTACTTAATAAGAAAAATAATCATAGTAAAATAATAAAACAATTACAAATCTGAGACAGAGAAAAAGAGGAACACTGACTGCCCCATCAGTACAAGCAAAAAGGCTTAAAGGATGCTTAAAAACTTTCTTCGGTTTTTGTTCAGCACCTTAACCAGGAAACTCTTAACTGATCACAGTCCCTTGTCTTTTTCTACAGGCTCTCTGTCCATAACATGCAGCCAAAATGTAGCTCTTGTTATATTCCTGATATAGCATTAAAAAGCATGAAAACATTCTAGGCAGTAAAAACAATCTTTCCCTCCCCAACAGACCATAAGTCCAGAAAACCAAGTTACTTCATTTATGAACCATGTTATTTTAAGATTCTGTGATGTAACAATACTGAGTTACTATTTTCTATAAAAATTTATTCTTTCAATCAAAATCTTAGCTCAAATGTTGTATAACAAAATCCTAGAAATTGGGGGTTTTTTTGGTCTTATTTTTCAAATTGGATTTAGGGCATACAGAAAAGTATGTTTTTATTTCACACAGTAAATATCACTAGGCCCTAAAAACTATAATACTCTACCAATTAGTGTCTTTTCATAGCAATAGTTGATGGCAATCTTAATTCATGGGGATGACTTTGAAGTACCGCAAGGTGTTAAAACTCCTCAGATTAAACAGTGCAATTATAGTCATCATCTAGTCCACAGCTGATGTAATAACCATAGAATTTCAGAGCTAAAATAATTATAAAATAAACGGTGAAGCTAGAATGGGAATTTGGAGAGTGTCTAAATTTTCTCATTCTGTAGATGAAGAAATAAGAACCAAAGGTGAAACACAGAGTTTTAATGTTAATGTATTATCATATTACAGTTTTAAGAAACTTGGACATCTGTGTGTAAAATCAGGGCTGATCTTAGGATTTGGTAGAGTTAAGTGGCTGCTTATTTGATGTAACTTTAGAAGTGCTATTACAAAAAAACATAAAAACTTGTCATCCAAGTTCTTCCTTACAGATGAAAACGGTAAAAAGATACACAGTTGTCTTTCTTTTATATATTTTAGTTGAGGTTTAAATAATGTCTATAATTCCATAAGTAGATTAATTCCATTATTTCCTGTTAAGATGTAAATACACTGCAAAAGAGAAAACTCCTTGAACAATATATAATGGATTCAAAACTTACCTAGGCATGTAAGGTTAAAATCATGTAGATAAAATTCTCCTTGACAAAGCTCTTTGGGAGGTACCAGATTGGAGACTGATAAGCCACTTTTTAATAAGTCCAAAGCAGACATTTTGTCCTCCAGTATTAGAACAAATGACTATTTATTTGGGTCAGCACAAGCTGGGAATCATTGGCTTGTATTTAGGAGCCTTATATACAAAAGTACATGTCTTTAACATCTGAAATACCCTCAGAATGGTGAGATGCCCATTCTATGAGAAGCCAGCAGGAACTGAGATCAATGGAGAACATTATAGCTTCTCTTTCTCATTTCACACTCACTTGGGGTATATATTCATTGAGTAGGATGTCAGGCAGAATTGCCCATGATATTTACACATTTAAAAGCTAGAAGACCTAGCCACAGCAATCAGACAATAGAGGGAAATAAAAGGCATCCAAATTAGTAAGAAAGAACTAAAACTTTTACTATTTGCAGATGACATGATACTATATATGGAAAACCCAAAAGATTCCATCAAAAAACTGCTAGAACTGATACACAAATTCAGTAAAGTTGCAGGAAACAAAATCAATCCACAGAAATCTATTGCATTTCTACATACCAATAATGAAGCAGCAGAAAGAGAAATTAAGAAAACAATCCCATTTATAATTATACCAAAATAATAAAATACCTAGGAATAAACCTAACCAAAGAGGTGAAAGACCTATACTCTAAAAACAATAAAACAATGATGAAAGAAATTGAACAAAAGCAAAAATAAACTATCGGGACTTCATCAAAATAAAAAACTTCTGCACAGCAAAGGAAACAATCAACAAAACTAAAAGGCAACCTATTGAATGGGAGAGGATATTTGCAAGTGACATATCAGATAAAGTTCATATCCAAAATAAAGAACTTATAAAACTCAAAACCCCAAGACCAAATAATCCAATTTAAAAATGGGCAGAAAACATGAACAGACATTTCTCCAAAGACATCCAGATGGCCAACAGACACATGAAAAGATGCTCATCATCACTTATCATCAGGGAAATGCAAATCAAAACTACAATGAGATATCACCTCATACCCATCAGAATGGCTAAAATCAACAACACAAAAAACAACAGGTGCTGGTGAGTATGTAGAGAAAGGGGGAACCTTTTGCACTGTTGGTGGGAATGCAAACGGGTGCAGCCAATCTGGAAAACAGTACGGAGGCTCCTCAAGAAGTTAAAATAGAATTACCCTACAGTCCAGGAATCATCCTACTGGGTATTTACCCAAAGAATATGAAAACACTAATTCAAAGGGATATTTTATTTTTATAGCAGCATTATCTACAATAGATAATAGATGAACTATGGAAGCAGCCCAAGGGTCCATCAACTGACAAATGTAGTCCTTTTCAATATACTTGAAAAGTATACTTTTTCAAGTATATATACACATATATATGTGTATATATGTGTGTGCATATGTTATATGTATATATACACACACAGAATGGAGTATTATTCAGTCATAAAACAGAATGAAATCTTGCCATTTGCAACAATATGGATGGAGCTAGAGAGTATTATGCTAAGTGAAATAAGTCAGTCAGAGAAAGATGAATACCGTATGATTTCACTCATAAGTGAAATTTAAGAAACAAAACAAATGAGCAAAGAGGAAAAAAAGGGAGACAAATCAAGAAACAGACTTTTTTTTTTTTAAAGATTTTATTTATTTTATTTGAGACAGAGAGAATGAGAGACAGAGAGCATGAGAGGGAGGAGGGTCAGAGGGAGAAGCAGACTCCCTGCCGAGCAGGGAGCCCGATGCGGGACTCGATCCTGGGACTCCAGGATCATGACCTGAGCCGAAGGCAGTCGCTTAACCAACTGAGCCACCCAGGCGCCCCAAGAAACAGACTCTTAAATATAGAGAACAAACTGATGGTTACTAAAGGGGAGGTGGGTGGGGAATGGGTGAAATAGGTGATGGAGATTGAGTGCATCTGTGATGAGCATTGGGTGATTAAAATAAAAACTTTATTAAAAAGTAGGTTTTGATGGCATCTTAGGGCAAAAGGAAAAGGCAGATTCTCTGAGAGCAAGGAAGGATTCCATAGTGGGAATGGGGAAAAACAATGGCCAAAGATAAACTTTCCCTACTTTACAAATTTGTTTAGAGTACAGATATGCATATGCTGCATAAAACCTTTAAGTCATGATAGCTTATTAATCATAACCTCCTACATTCTCAAACATGACAGGTAACAGAATTTACTGTAATTTCCCTTCACTTTTGCAAACAGTAACAATGTCAAAGTGTCATCTTTATATTTTACTTCAGTTCAAGATGAAGTCCAATTTATAGTAACCTGGAGGCAAGAACATCAAATTGCAAATCACAGAGCTATCTTATAAACTCTTCTTATTCAGTATTGCCAGCAAGTACTAGCTATGTTTCTCTTGATAAGCACTGCTGAAGCACCTCAAGTGGAAGGGGCATAGTCTTAGGTCCGGTATTAAAAATCCTCAGACACCAAATTATATAAAGACGGATTTACACTTACAGATTCTAACCTGGTTGACCCATATAGCAAAATAAAGTTGCTAGAAATGGGAACAAGTATTTTCATAAATTTACAAACTAAGTTTCTATTAAGAAATGTTTTGGCTACACATTCAGTTTTTCAAAAACCTTGTTATTTTTTTTCCCCTAACTACAGTCTTGTTCATGCAGAAAATACGTCAGTCAAATGAATTATTGTGGGTTCCAATCTGAAAAGGAAGCAGGGATAGGAGAAAGGAAGTGCAGTTGAGGGGGGTTATTTCATGGCCACACACTGAACCACAGTTGTGGCTGGGCTTTCACAAACGTGTGTATGGACCATCAGTGCAAACGGAGGACTATGAGAGAATATCGATGGCTGAGCTCACTCAGGAACCATGACTGGGAAAACAACGAACTTGAAACATGTGGCCTATTGATACCAAGTATTATCTTTAGCATGAAACCTTCAGTCATGGGATTAGAGATTATTATTTAAATTGCTAGTCCTCAGCTATAAAACTAATGAGAGTTATTTAAGCAACAATAACAACAAAACAACTTCCCCTTTTTTCACAGAAGAAATAATTTAGTTTGGCAGGTCTCCTCTCATTTATAGGATATCCCTTTTTGTTATACTTAAGTATGCTTCTTAATTAATTAGGCTCAAAAGTATCAGACCGAAGGTTTTTAAGGCAGTGATGGGGGTTAAACAAGGATGAAAGGGTCATATTTGATGTTTAGGCTTTTGATTTCTCTGTCAGCTTAGTTGTTAAATGTGGGAAAGTTATGAATTTATCAATTTAGTCATGCCACTCTATTCTTCGTGTAAACATTTGTCCAAGGACTCTTGGGGAAACTCCAGCAAATTACATCAGGTGTTTTGCTATAATGATTAAATTAAAACAGGAGTCCTTGGTATCACTTCCTTGATTTTAACTTCTTAAAAACAAATGAAATGTTAACCATCTATATGACAAACTAGTATAATTTTTAAATAACATATCCTCAGTTTGCAGAGTGTCCATCATTTTAAGTTGAAACATAAAAGTAGCAGACATTTTACCATTTCTTCTATACAAAAACAACTCAGAAATCACCTGAATAAATACTTGTGCCACTAACAAGTAACCACTGAGCCAAAGGAGGGATTTTTTAGGGCAATAAATAAGTGGTAGAAGTTTCCAGAACATAGAATCAAAGTGCAATTTCAAAAATTCCTCATGTCATGGGAAAATGATAGGGCCCCAAATCAACATATGAATAATATATTTTAATAATGTAGCAATGATCAGTTTAGAATTGTGTAGCTAAGAATCCTGGGATCTCTCCTTTCCCAACCATGTCATAATTCTTGTAACGTTTTAAAGTTTCATAGAAAAATATTCCAACGCAGCATTGAAAAACGATCTTTTAAATAATAGCAGTAAGAAAAAGGCAATAGATCTAGGGGATAAATTAATCAAATTAATACAATCCAGCAGATAATTTTCCATGCATTTAACATCCTTAGGCTCAAGAGCTTATGCAAACCATTTAAAATACTGATGATGACTATATGAGTGCTTAGATAGGTAAATACATAAATATTTCTAGTTTTGGTTTAAGTACCACTGAAAAATGGGGTGATTTCTGGTGCACAAGATATATTAAATATACACAGTAGACAGGAAATCTACCACAAATTATATATTTGCAAGTATATGAATGCAATATGTCTGTGTCTTCCTACCACAAAAAGTTGAAACAATATAGACATTGTAAATTTAGACCCATCTGGAAAGGAGTTTTTTCTAACAATGTTTTAGATCAATTATTATAGATAAGAAATATAAAAGCCTAATTTCTCTAGTCAAAGGACCAGGAAAGGGACAGCCTAGCAAGACAGAACATTTTTTTATTTTAAATAGCCAAAACATCTTTAGTAAAAAGGGAGAAACTACATTAGTTAATTCCAAAGCAACATAAAGCTACAGTAACCAAACACATTTGCATAATAATGAACGTATACATCAACAGAACAAAATAGAGTCCATAATTAGGTCCAAAGATACAGGTAACTAATCTTTGACAGAAGTCAAAAGCAACAAAAATGCAAAAGCAATGCAACAGAGAAAGGACAGTTTCAGCAACACAGAACATTTTTAAACAATAGCCATTCTACTGCAGTCAAACACTACCACCATCAGCACCACCACCACCACCAGCATCACCACAACAAAACTGTGGCCCTACTCCCACTGAAACCAGCAAAGGCTAAGTGGGAAGACTACCTTTTCACCCTTAGCAGGCTGTAACAAGGTACCACCTGCCAGGATAGTGTCAGAGAATGTTGAGTTCCCAAAAAAGCTGGAACTTTCATCCCCACTGGGCAGTAATGCTCCTCATCCCCCACCCCATCCACCACTGGCAATGTCAGTAGAAGAGACCACATGGGGAAACTGGACATCCACTCACACCAGGAGAAATGACAACTCCTCCTTCTCTTCTAGGGTAGGGTCAGAGGAGGCCTAGAGGAACATCAGGACTCTCAACATAGCTCAGTGGTAATGAGGTTACCTCTACCTCATTGTGCCATGGGAGCAGTAACAAGGCAATCCTACTCTTTCCAGCCAGGAAGGTATCGTTGGAGGCCTGGTGGAGAGCTGGAACTTACACCTCTTCCCAGAAGTAACAAGGAGTCCCCCTCATCCCTCTGCTTGGGTGTTGATGGAGGCCAAGCGGGGACCCTGGATTTCTACCTCCACCATGCAAGGGAGGCAGTGCCTGCTCTTTCCCCTACTGGACAAATGTTAGATAAAACTAACTAAAACAGAATATTTAAGTAAGATTCAGTTTCATAACATAATACCTCAAATATACAGATTTTAGTAAAAAATTTGTTATACTGAGAACCATGAAGATCTTAAACTGAGTGAAAAAAAGACAATATATACCAACACTCAGATAACAGAGATGTTAGAATTGTTTTAAAGCAGCCATCACAAAAATTCTTAAACAAGTGATTACAAAACACTTGAAACAAGTGATAAAATATAAAGTCTCAGCAAAGAAATAAAAGTTATAATAAAGAAAAACCAAAGGGAAATTTTAGAACTAAAAAATATAATAACTGAAATACAAACTCAATGGATGAACAACAGCAAAATGGAGTAGACAGAGAAAAGAATCCATGAACCAGAAGAACAGAATGACAGAAATTACCCAATCTGAACAATAGAGAAAACAGACTGACAAAAACAGAGCCTCAGAAACCTGTGGGTCTGTAACAAAAATCTAACATTTGTATCACTGGAATCTCAAAAGAGCCAAGCTGGTAGGACTGTAAAAGTGCTTGGACAAATAATGGCTGAAAACTTAGCAAGTTTGGCAGACTAGATATAAGCCTACAAATTAAAGAAGCCAAGTGAACCCCAAACAGGATAAACCCAACACCAAGACACATCATAGTCACTTCTGAAAAATAAAGACAAAGAAAAAAACTCTTGAAACCAGTAAGAGAAATGACACTTTACCTACAGGGAAAAACAATTTGGGAAGTACAGATTTCTCATCAGGAACCAGAAGGAAAGAAAAGAAAAGAACTATCAACCTAGAATTCTATATTCAGTGAGAGGATCCATCAAGAAGAAGGGGGAAACCAAGACATTCTCAGATAAAGGAAAACAATTCACTAACACTGGAAGAATAAAGAAAGTTCTTAAACAAAAATAAAATAAAGACTCCTGGACTATCACGAAGGAAAAAAGAACACAGTCAGGAAAAATATGGTTGTATCAATAGGCTTTCTTTCTCCTCAAGTTTTCTAAATTATGTTGGATTGCTTGATGCAAAAATTATAACACTGTCTGATGTGGCACTAAATGGATACTGAGGAAATATTTAAGGCAATTATAAATGGGTGAGAACAAAAAAACATACAAGGAAGTAGTTTTTACACTTCATTCAAGCTAGGAGAAGGACAGCACCAGTAGACTGTGATAAGTTATGGCTATATAATATAGTACTTAGACCAAACACTAAGAGATCTATGCAAAGAGATACTCTAAAAAACAAACAAACAAACAAACAAAACCCTCCTATAGAGAAATCAAAACAGAATCCTAAAATAATTCAAATAGCCCACAGAAAGGCAGTAAAAAGGGGGGGGGTGGCGCCTGGTGGCACAGTGGGTTAGGTGACAGACTCCTGGTTTCAGCTCAGGTCATGATCTCAGGGTCGTGAGATTGAGCCTTGCATGGGACTCCAAGCGTGGAGTCTGCTTAAGACTCTCTCTCCCTCTCTCTCTACTCCTCCCCTGCCAGGTGCTCTAAAATAAATAAATCTTAAAAAAAAAAAAAAGGCAGTAAAAAGGAAATACAAATGAATAAAGAGAACAAACCGAAAACAAAAAATAAAATGGAAAAGGTAAGCCCTAACATACCAATAATTACATTAAATATAAATGGTCTGCCATACCAATTAGAAAATAGAGGTTGTCAGAGTGATTTTAAAACATGACCCAACCACATGCTGCCTATAAGACACTTCAAATATAATATAGGCAGGTTGAAAGTAGAGGACAGAAAAAGATATATCATGCAACCATTAACCAAAATAAATCAAGATGTTCTGAAGATGGATGGTGGTGATGGTAGCACAACAATGTGAATGTACTAATGACACCAAACTATACAGTTAAAAATGTTTAAGATGATCAATTTTATATGTATTTACCTCTTTTTTGTAAAGAAAGAAATGGCTATATTAACATCAGATAGCATAGACGTCAGAGCAAAAAAAAATTTACCAGAGAGAGATGAACATTATGTCACAATAAAAAAGATCAACCCACTGAGAAGATACAGTAACCTTAAATGAGCATTTACCAAAGAGAGATGAAAAATATATGAAGCAAAACCTAATAGAAATGAAAGGAAAAACGGACAAATCCATAATTATGGTTGGAGACCAACATCCTTCTCTCAACAACTGATAGAACTGGACAGAAATTAGCAAAGATGTAGAGAAGAAATTCAACAATGCCACCAACCAACAGGATCTAATCAACACAGAACACTCCACCAACAGAATACACATTCTTTTCACATGCCTAGGAATATAACCCAAAACTGATCATATCACAGCTATCAAACAAACTCCAACAAATCTAAAAGAACTGAAATAATAAAGTGTTTCCTCTGATCACAATAAAATCAAACTAGAAATAAGTAACATAAAGATAATAGGAAAATGGAAACTTGGAAACTAAATAGCACACATACATAATTCATGGTAAAAGAAAAAGTGTCAAGGGAAAATTTAAAAATGTATTGAATTGAAAAAAATGAAAATACAACATATCAAAATTTTTGGGACATAGCTAAAACAATGGTGAGCGGGGTATTTATAACACTAATATGCATACATTAGGAAAGAGGAAATTTTCAAGTAAATAGTTTAAGTTCCCACCTCAAGAACTTATAGAAAGAAGAGCAATATAAACTGAGAAGCAAGCAGAAGGGAATAAAAACAAAAACAAAATTAAGTGAAACTATAAACAGAAAAACAATAGAGAAAAATGAATGACACAAAGTGCTAGTCTGCTGAAAAGAAAAAAAAAATGAAAAATCTCTAGCAAGACTGACAGACAAGCAAGTGAGTGCACCAGTGCACCAGAGAAGACACAAATCACAGGTATCGGGAATGAAATAGAAGATTATCATTAAAGAACCTGCAGAGACCAAATAATAAGGGAGTACTTTGAACACTCATAAATTTGACAATTTAGATGAAATGGATCAAGTTCTACCACAGCTAACCTACTATGAAATAGAGCATGTAAATAGTCCCATAACCATTAAGGAAATTGAATTTATGATTTTTAAAAACTTCTAAAAAGCAAATTTCCAAGTCCAAGTGCTTTCACTGGATAATTCTACTAAACATTTAAAAAATTAACACCAATGGTAATTATTACACTTGGGAGTATAATGAATAGAGTATACACTTGGGAATATAATGTATAAATCACTATGTTGTACACCTGAAAGTAATGTAACATTGTGTGTCAGTTATACTTCAAATAAAGAAAGAAAAAGAATTCAGACAGCGAAACAAATACTTTGTGATATCACTTATATGGGGAATCCAAAGAAAGCCAAATTCATAGAACGGTAGTTGCCAGGGTGTAGGGGAAATGGAGAGATACTGGTCAAAGGGTACTAAATTCTAGTTTTAAGTAAGTTCTGGATATCTAATGTATAGTATGGTGACTATAGTTAGCAATACTGTGCTGTATGCAAAAGTGGCTATGATGGTAGATTTTAAACGGTCTCATCGTAACAACAACAAAATGATAACTATGTGAGATTAGAGATGTGTTAACTAAACTTATTGTGGTAAACATTTCACTATATAGGTATCTAATCATCACTTTGTACACCTGGAATTTACACAATTTTATATGTCATATATATCTCAATAAAGCTGGAAAAAAAATCATCTTAATAAAAACCACCTTAATAACAATAACAAAAAGAACACCAATTTTACGCAGCCTCTTTCAGAAAAGAAAAGAGGATGAGGCGCCTGGGTAGCTCAGTGTTAAGTATCCGACTCTTGACTTCAGCTCAGGTTATGATTTCAGGGTTGTGAGATTGAGCCCCAATTCATCTTAAAAAGCTAGTATTAAAAACCAAAACCATACAAAGACAGTACAAAAAAAATACATCCCTCATGAATACGGATGCAAAAATCCTTAAGAAAATATACGCAAATAAGATTCAGCAATATTTTAAAAGTATTATACATCATGGCTTAGTGGGACTTATTCCAGAATGTAAAGCTGGTTCAGTGTCTGAAACACTATCAATGTGTACATCATATTTAACAGGCTAAAGAAGAAAAATCACATAATCATATCAGTTAATGTAGAAAAAGCATTTGAGTAAATTTCACTCTATAATAAAAAAAACTATCAGAAAAGTTGCAACACAGGGGAATTTCCTCAACTTAAAGAACATCTATAAGAAACCTACAGCTGCTTTTATACTTAGTGGTTGTCTTTTCCCTTAGACTGGGAACAAGGCAAGGATGTCTACTCTCATCACTCCTACACAGCATAGTACTGGAAGTTCTAGTCAATGTGATAAGAAAAAGAAATAAAAGGCATAAAGATCAGAAAGGAAAAAAATAAAAGCGCTCCTATTTGTAGATGTCACAATTGTCTATACAGAAAATCACAAGGAATCTACAAAAAAAAAATCTTTTTAGAACTAAATAAGGGAGTTTAGCAAGGTTGCAGGACATAAAGTTAACACACAAAAGTCAACTGCTCTTCTATATACCAGCAATAAACTATTGAAATTTGAAATAAAAAATTACACCAGTACAGAAAAAATAGAAAATACTTAGATATAAGTCTAACAAAATATGTACAGGATCTATATGCCTAAAACTACAAAACTGATGAAAAAACAAAAACAAGGAAGATCTAAGTAAATGGAGAAATACTCCATGTTCATGGATTAGAAGATTCAATACTGTTAACATGTCAGTTCTTCTCATCTTGATGTACAGGTTCAATGCAATTCCAATAAGATATCTATTTTGTAGATATCAACAAACAGATCCTAAAGTTTATATAAAAAGGCAAAAGACTGGGCGCCTGGGTGGCTCGGTTGGTTAAGCGACTGCCTTTGGCTCAGGTCATGATCCTGGAGTCCCGGGATCGTGTCCCGCATCGGGCTCCCTGCTCAGCAGGGAGTCTGCTTCTCCCTCTCCCACTCCCCGTTTGTGTTCCCTCTCTCGCCGTGTCTTTCTCTGTCAAATAAATAAATAAAATCTTTAAAAAAAAAAAAAAGGCAAAAGACCTAGAATAGCCACACAAATGGTGAAGAACAGCCACACTATCTGATTTCAAGACTTACTGTAAAGCTACAGTAATCAAGACAGCATGGTATTAGTAAAAGAATAGACACGTATCTCAATGGAACACAGCAGAGAGCCCAGAAATAGACCCATACAAATATAGTCAAGTGATCACTGATTGACAAAGGATCAAAGGTAATTCAATGAGGAAAGGAAAATCTTGTCAACAAATGATGCTGGAAAAACTGGACATCCATATGCAAAAAGAAAAGGAAAAAAAGGAAAGAAAAAAAAAAGAACTTAGACAAAGACCTTACACGTCTCACAAAAATTAATTCAAAATAATTTTTATTTAGGATCACAGACCTAAATGTAACACACAAAGCCATAAAAAATTTTTATAACAAAACAGGAGAAGATCTAGATGACTTTTGATTTGGTGACTTTTTAGATACAATACCAAAAGCATAATGCATTAAAAAAAACTGATAAGCTGGTCTTTATTAAAATGAAAACCTTCTGTTTTGTAGCAGAAACTTAAGAAATGAAAAGACAAGCCACAGGAATGAGAGAAAGTATTTGCAAATCACATATTTGATAAAAGATTTGTATCTAAAATAATTTTTTTTAAAAAAAACCTTTTCACATTCAACAGTAAGAAAACAACCCAATTAAAAAGTGGACAAAATACTTAAACATATACCTTGCTAAGGAAAATATAGACGTGGCAAAAAGCATGTGAAAAAATTTCGTCATTAGGGAATTACAAATTAAAATAACAATGAAGTATCATCATATACCTATTAGAATGACTAAAAACTTTAAAATTTAAAAAATCTTAAAAATTGACAGTACCAAATAAATGGTGAGGATGTAGAAACAGGAACTCTCATTCATTGCTAGTGGGAATGCAAATGGTATGGCTACTTTGGAAGACAGTTTCCTAATATCTTACAAAGCTAAATTTTTACCAAATCTTACCATACAATCCAGTAATCATGTTCATACGCTTTTACACAACTGATGTGAAAACCTGCACATGAATGTTTATAGCAGCTTTATCCTTAATTGCCAAACACTGGAAGAAACCAAAATGTCTTTCAATAGATGAATGAATAAACAAGCTGTGGTACAACCATCAATGGAATATTAAGTGATAAAAAGAAAGAAGCTATCAAACCAGAGAAGGGCATGGATGAAACTTAAATGTGAATTGCCAAGTGAAAAGAACCAGTGTGAAATGGCTACCTACTGTATGATTCTAATTATATGACATTCTAGAAAAGGCAAAACTATAGAGACAGTACAAAGATCAGTGGTTGCCAGAGTCTGGAGGAAGAGGGGAAGATTGAATAGGTTAAGTACAGGGAATTTCTTAGGCGGTGAAATTATTCTGTATGATACTGAAACAAAAGATACATGACATTACACATTCATGAAAACCCAAAGAACTTTACAGCACAAAAGTAAAACTTAACACAAATTAAAAAAAAAAAATCATTTAGAAGGTGGGGGGATCCCAGGAAGCAATGCAGACTGCAAAAAGAGAATCTAACTGAATTACAATGTATGAAATAACTTAATGATGGGGTGGAGGAAAAATGTGCTGACTTGAGTAACTCTGAAAATGAGTAGAGTCTGGGGCATCTGGTGGCTTACTTGCTCTCTCTCTCAAATAAATAAAATCTTAAAAAAAAAAAAAAGAAAAGAAAATGAGTGGAGTCTATAAGATGAAAGCAAAAGGAACTGCACATTAAGAACTGTGTTCTTGGGGCAACTGGGTAGCTCAATCAGCTGGGCATCTGCCTTCAGCTTGGGTCATGATCCCTGGGTCCTGGGATCGAGCCCTGGGTCGGGCTTCTTGCTCGCCAGGGAGCCTGCTGCTCCCCCTGCTTATGCTCTCGCTCTGTCAAATAAATAAATAAAATCTTAAAAAAAAAAAAAAAAGAACTGTGCTCTTATTGATAAGGTTGTTTCTTACAGGGGTATGGGTTAACAATTCTAAACTGCTATACATTTATGCTGAAATAATTAAGTAAATGTGTTGTGGATGGTGTGAGCCAGATTTTTCACTGTTGGGGTGGGAATTTACAGATAAGTAAGGGTAGGAATCTAGAATGATCCATGTGGTAATGGATTAGAGATATCATTACCGAGTCATGGTTAGCTTAATATAGAGAGATGGTTACATATAGAATATTTACAGATATGTGCATATACATTGGTTAGTACACACATATATATTTCCTTGCTTTGACTTCTAAGAGGGCCCCAAATCAATAAATGACACCCTAGTAGAAAAAAGCTACTAGTTGATGTTTCTCTAGTCATTTTGGTAGTCAAAAACTCATTCTTAAGTAGATTCTACAGTAAGTATTCTTAGGAAATAAATTCTCTGAGCTCATACATATGGATAAGTTTGTTGTTTGTATTTGAAAGTTAGAAAATCCTTGGCTCACACTTTCTTGGAGTATCTTAAATATGTTGGTCTATTTTCTTCTGGTATTGCTATTAAAAAATCTAATGCTAATCTAATTTTCCCTTATAAGTTAGTATTACTATGTCTTGGTAATGGTTGTTCTGGGTCAACATTCTTAGGGACACATTATATTCTTTCAACATATAGTTTCTTTAAATTTCAGGAAAGTTTTCTTGAATTGTAGTTTTTCGTACACATTCTGTTCACTTGCTCTAATTTTTTCTTCATTGACTTCGATTCTATTATCTGTATGTTGGATCTTCTCTGCCTATCCTTAATACCTGTCACTTCTCACAAATTGTTTTAAATTTTTTTTGCCATTTCTTCTATTTTTAAAGTTTTCTTCTTTTCTATCTTCAATTTCTCTTATGGCATTATTTATTTGGACTCATGTTCCTTATAGTTTAATCCATTTCTTGTAATGATATTTTCTTTTACTTCCAATCCTTTGCTGAGTTATGTTACCTTACTTCTGAGTTTCTCTAATTCTGATTTTTGTTGTTCTTTCACTTGTTATATCATTTTCTTAATGTCTTTTAACTTGTTTTGAAATAGTAGGTTACAGTATTTGACTACTCTTTCAAGCATGCTTTCACTTTCTGTAGATATTATTCAACTTCTATTCTCTTTTTTATTATAACTTTGTATATTGTTCATTTTTATGTGAAATTAGCTTTCCTGCACTGTTTGAATGAGATGGGTCAGCATAGATTTTTTAACTTCACAGATTCTGTTTTCTGTTGTTTTTGAGTAGTGTTCAAAACTATAGCAGTTTGTTTTCTCCAATTTTTTGGGCTGCATTCTTCTCTGCCATAGACTTTCTTTTCCTTTCATCTCTATTGCCCTTATTCTGCTCATTTTTATTCCACTCCCAGCAACTATAGGACCATGTCCTAGAAAGAAGTCACAGAAATGTCAGTTTTAAGAGTTCATAAAAGCTATACCACTCCAACCTATTCGGTTCTTCTTATGGTGGACCTTTTGTACTTACCTATCTTTGGAATGCACAAAATTCCTTCCAGTTTCAGCTAGTTTGCAAATTGGCCTGCTGTATTTTCCAATGAATATCTGTTGGCTATTTTAGCATTTTCCTCTTCTTAGGTCTATCAGACACTGCACCATTGCTTCCTATTTTTTACTTCCATCCCAAGCACTGATACCGTAAAGGTCTTATCTTACTTCACTTCTTCCGCAATTGACTATGCTGACCAATTCTTTTCTGAAGTCTCTCTTCCCTCAGTATCTGGGATAATATCCTCTTTCAGGTTTCATCCTCTATTTCTGGCCACTCAATATCAATCTCCTGTATGGATTCTTCTTCCTCTGCTGTTTTCTTATAAATAGATGTTCTCCAGTGTTTTATCCATCCTCATCCTTCTTCTTATTGTAATATCTTCTCCCTGGTGATCTCATTCTTACATAATTTCAAAAATGAATGCTGATCAAGGCTATAATTACATTTCAGGCTTTTCTCCAGAATTTGAGACCCATTTATTCAGTTAGCTAATATATTTCACCTTGTTACTGCACAGCCATCTCCAATCTAACACATTAAAAGCCAAACTCATCAGCTTTCTCCCATTCATGCCACTACAGTACTTCTTATATTCTCTCCATGAAGGCCTCATCATACATCCAGTTATCCAGTTGCAGAAACCTGCAAGTCCGTATCTAGGCTTCAGTGTCTCCTTTACTAATCTCTTGCCAAGTTCTGAATATTCCACAACCTAAAAACTGTCAACTCTATTTCCTTGCCCTCAACCCCAACCCCATCAGGGGGTCCCTGTCTATGTCTCTCCTGGATTACAAGAGCAGCCTCTTTTCTGTCTCCTTGTCCTTGCCACCTTCACACTGGAACAATCTTTCTAAATTGCAGATCTATGATATTACAATCCTTCATAGACTCCCCTTAACTTTCAAAATAAAATCCAGATTCTTCATATGGCATACAATTTCCATCTGGATCTTGTCTCTGACTACCTCTCCAATCATACTGAGTTCAACCTACAGTTTCTCAGACATGGTAACTCTCATGATTTTGTGCTCTCGTGCATGTTAATCTCTCTGACTGGAGCACCTTATCTTCTACCTCTTTAACTGGCTACTCCTCAGTTACGCATCAGGAGCCAGTTGAGGCTTTTACTCTTCTATAGAGTCTTTCTTGATCATTCACTTTCTGTGTTGCCTTATTTCCAACCATTCAAAGTCCTCAGCAGAACCTTTCTTCAGAGGACTTATCATTATACATTACAACTGTCTGTTTACCTGTCTATCTCCCCCTCTGCCTGTGAGCTCCTCAAGAGTGAAGCCTTTGTCTTATCTGTTTCCCCAGTGCATGGGGTAGATAAGAAATGTCTCTTAAATAAACAAGTTAATGTGAGGCATGATATGGAAGAACTCAATGAAAATAAGAATTTACTTTTGAATCTGTATGGATCGAAAAAAATGTATCCCATCTTTTGTTCTAAGAGAAAGATTAATGCCCAAACATTCAATAATTCACACACTAGAACACAAGAGATAGAAAGTGTTACATTTACAATATTTAAAAAATCTAATGTAATATTTTTGCTCTGATTAACATGCACTGGAACAGTGACAAGAAAAATGTCCTTCATAAATGAACCACCCCCAAATGGCTCTGCTTACAGGTAGTGTAGGCAGTTTACCACAGTGGAATGATCTGAGGCTCCACCTTCCTGAAACATTCCTCCACTGACTTTGCCTATTTAACTTGAGGTCTGTACCATCAGTATTGCTCCAATGGGTTTAGTCACCAAGGTGGTAGGACTACTTCTCAAGGCCTGCTGTTAAAATGTAGTGACTATCAAGGAAATAAAGCTATTTGTATTTGTATCCCTTTTGCTTAGCATACTTCTTTGCACAAAGCTGGCTGTCAACAAACATTTGTGCAATGTATGTATATATGAATGAGTGAATGAATGATAGACATAATCTCTGCAAGACTTAGAAAACATCTTGGCACATCAGAGTAGGAAAAGGGGGTATTAAAAAAGGAAGAGAGCAGATATTATTTACGTTAATATATTACATAATAGTATATGTTGATACATCACATATATCATACTGAAGTAAATTATATATTAACATACATTTTAATATCATAGGACCGAAAGGAAGTTAACTTACATAGAACTTTAAAAAAATCTTTCAAGAAGAAAATTGCATCATATGAATCAAATGTCAAAACAAACATAAATATCCCGAGAAGAGGCAGTAAATAAAACTACATGTCTGATCTTGATTTGAAACCTAGGTAATAGCTTTAAGAGAAATTTTAAAATGGAGATTCATAAATAAAACAGTGTTGGAAAACGCAACAAACAAAAACATGAATAAAGGAAAGGTGGTAAATATAGACACAACTGATTTTAAAAACTGTTTATGAAGTAAAAATACTGGCCAATTTAGTGAAAAAGCCAAACTGGTTATCAAGTATCTGACTTAACTACTTTTTCAATTTTCAACAGGTTTTGTGGCATGTCACAACCTTGCTCTAATCACGTGATAGAGACAGCCAGTGGAAGGGAGTAACTTCAAATCTAAATGTGCCCCCCAACAGAGCAATAACCAGCACAACAGGGAGCTCCTTAAGGACTGACCAACTGTGCTATCAGCTGAAGGGGTGTCTGTCTGCAATAGCACCAATTATGTAGCAGTAAACACATTCCAAGCTTAGAAAAGACATATGGAAACTTTTTTAGTCACTGAAAAAAACCATTTCTTTTTTTTTTTTAATTTTATTATGTTATGTTAGTCACCATACATCATTAGTTTTTGATGTAGTGATCCATGATCCATTGTTTTCGTATAACACCCAGTGCTCCATGCAGTACGTGCCCTCCTTAATACCCATCACCGGGCTAACCTAATCCACCCTCCCCCCCTCCCCTCTAGAACCCTGTTTGTTTCTCAGGTCCATGGTCTCTCATGGTTCATCTCTCCCTCCAATTCCCCCCCCCCCCTTTTTCCCTTCCTTCTCCTAATGTCCTCCATGTTATTCCTTATGTTCCACAAATAAGTGAAACCATATGATAATTGACTTTCTCTGCTTGACTTATTTCACTTAGCATAATCTCCTCCAGTCCCATCCATGTTGATGTAAAAGTTGGGTATTCATCTTTTCTGATGGCTGAGTAATATTCCATTGTATATGTGGACCACATCTTCTTTATCCATTCATCTGTTGAAGGGCATCTCGGCTCTTTCCACAGTTTGGCTATTGCAGACATTGCTGCTATGAACATTGGGGTGCATATGGCCCTTCTTTTCACTACATCTGTGTCTTTGGGGTAAATACCCAGTAGTGTAATTGCTGGGTCATAGGGTAGCTCTATTTTTAAATTTTTGAGGAACCTCCACACTGTTTTCCAAAGTGGCTGTACCAACTTGCATTCCCACCAACAGTGTAAGAGGGTTCCCCTTTCTCCACAACCTCTCCAACATTTGTTGTTTCTTTCCCTGTCCATTTTGGCCATTCTAACTGGTGTAAGGTGGTATCTCAGTGTGGTTTTGATTTGGATTTCCCTGATGGCTAATGATGATGAACATTTTTTCATGTGTCTGTTAGCCATTTGTATGTCTTCTTCAGAGAAGTGTCTGTTCATCTCTTCTGCCCACTTTTTGACTTGATTATTTGTTTTTTTGGGTGTTGAGTTTGAGAAGTTCTTTATAGATTTTGGATACCAGCCCTTTATCTGTAGTGTCATTTGCAAATATCTTCTCCCATTCTGTGGGTTGCCTCTTTGTTTTGTTGACTGTTTCCACTGCTGTGCAGAAGCTTTTTATCTTGATGAAGTCCCAAAAGTTCATTTTTGCTTTTGTTTCACTAGCTTTTGGAGATGTATCTTGAAAGAAGTTGCTGTGGCCGATGTCAAAGAGGTTACTGCCTATGTTCTCCTCTAGGATTTGCATGGATTCCTGTCTCACATTGAGGTCTTCCATCCACTTTGAGTTTATCTTTGTGAATGGTGTTAGAGAATGGTCGCGTTTCATTCTTCTGCATGTGGCTGTCCAATTTTCCCAGCACCATTTATTGAAGAGACTGTCTTTTTCCCACTGCATGTTTTTTCCTGCTTTGTCAAAGATTATTTGACCATAGAGTTGAGGGTCCATATCTGGGTTCTCTATTCTGTTCCATTGGTCTGTATGTCTGTTTTTGTGCCAGTACCATGCTGTCTTGGTGATCACTGCTTTGTAATATAGCTTGAAATTGGGCAACGTGATGCCCCCAGCCTTGTTTTTCTTTTTCAACATCTCCTTGGCGATTCGGGGTCTTTTCTGATTCCATACAAATTTTAGGATTGTTTGTTCTAGCCCTTTGAAAAATGTCATTGGAATTTTGATCGGGATGGCATTGAAGGTATAGATTGCTCTGGGTAGCATAGACATTTTAACAATGTTTATTCTTCCGCTCCATGAGCATGGAATATTTTTCCATCTTTTTGTGTCTTCTTCAATTTCTTTCATGAGTGTTCTGTAGTTCCTAGAGTATAGATCCTTTACCTCTTTGGTTAGGTTTATTCCGAGGTATCTTATGGTTTTTGGTGCTATTGTAAATGGAATCGTTTCTTTAATTTCTCTTTCTACAGTTGCGTTGTTAGTGTGTAAGAAAGCAACTGATTTCTGTGCATTGATTTTGTATCCTGCCACATTACTGAATTGCTGGATGAGTTCTAGTAATTTGGGGGTGGAGTCTTTTGGGTTTTCCACATAAAGTATCATGTCGTCTGCAAAAAGAGAGAGTTTGACTTCTTCTTTGCCAATTTGAATACCTTTTATTTCTTTTTGTTGTCTGATTGCTGTTGCTAGGACTTCTAGTACTATGTTGAACAACAGTGGTGAGAGTGGGCACCCTTGACGTGTTCCTGATCTTCAGGGAAAGGCTCTCAGCTTTTCCCCATTGAGGATGATATTCGCTGTGGGTTTTTCATAGATGGATTTTATGAGCTTGAGGAATGTTCCCTCTATCCCTATACTCTGGAGAGTTTTAATCAGGAAAGGATGTTGTATTTTGTCAAATGCTTTTTCTGCATCAATTGAGAGGACCACATGGTTCTTCTCCCTTCTCTTATTAATGTGTTCTATCACATTGATGGATTTGCGAATGTTGAACCACCCTTGCATCCCGGGGATAAATCCCACTTGGTCGTGGTGGATGATCCTTTTAATGTATTGTTGGATCCTAGTAGCTAGGATTTTGTTGAGGATTTTGGAATCCATATTCATCAGGGATATCGGTCTGAAATTCTCCTTTTTGATGGGGTCTTTGCCTGGTTTGGGGATTAAGGTAATGCTGGCCTCATAGAATGAGTTTGGAAGTTTTCCTTCTGTTTCTATTTTTTGAAACAGCTTCAGTAGAATAGGTATTATTTCTTCTTTGAATGTTTGGTAGAATTCCACAGGGAATCCATCAGGCCCTGGACTCTTGTTTTTGGGGAGGTTTTTGATCACTGCTTCAATCTCGTTACTGGTTATTGGCCTATTCAGGTTGTCAATTTCTTCCTGTTTCAGTCTTGGCAGCTTATAGGTTTCCAGGAAGGCCTCCATTTCATCCAGATTGCTCAGTTTATTGGCATACAGTTGTTGATAATAATTTCTAATAATTGTTTCTATTTCCTTGGTGTTAGTCGTGATCTCTCCCCCTTCATTCATAATTTTATTAACTTGGGTCCTTTCTCTCTTCTTTTGGATAAGTCTGGCCAGTGGTTTATCAATCTTATTAATTCTTTCAAAGAACCAACTTCTAGTTTCATTGATCTGATCTACTGTGTTTCTGGTTTCTAATTCATTGATTTCTGCTCTAATTTTAATTATTTCTCTTCTAATGCGTGGCTTAGGTATTGTTTGTTGCTTTTTTTCTAGTTCTTTAAGGTGTAGAGTTAGTTGGTGAATTCGGGATTTTTCTGTTATTTTTGGGTGAGGCTTGGATGGCTATGTATTTCCCCCTTAGGACCGCCTTTGCAGTATCCCATAGGTTTTGGACCGATGTGTTTTCGTTCTCATTGATTTCCATGAATTGTTTAAGTTCTTCTTTGATTTCTTGGTTGACCCAAACATTCTTGAGCAGAGTGGTCTTTAGCTTCCAAGTGTTTGAATTTCTGCCAAATTTTTTCTTGTGATTGAGTTCCAGTTTTAGAGCATTGTGGTCTGAGAATATGCAGGGAATAATCTCAATCTTTTGGTATTGGTTGAGACCTGATTTGTGACCCAGTATATGGTCTATTCTGGAGAAAATTCCATGGGCGCTCGAGAAGAATGAGTATTCTGTTGTTTTAGGGTGGAATGTTCTGTAAATATCTATGAGGTCCATCTGGTCCAATGTATCATTCAAAGCTCTTGTTTCCTTGTTGATTTTCTGCTTAGATGATCTGTCCATGGCTGAGAGTGGAGTATTGAAGTCTCCTACAATTAACGTATTGTTATCAATATGACTCTTTATTTTGGTTAACAGTTGGCTTATGTAGATGGCTGCTCCCATGTTGGGGGCATAGATATTTACAATTGTTAGATCTTCTTGCTGGATCGACCCTTTAAGAATGATAGAGTGTCCTTCTGTGTCTCTTATTACAGACTTTAGTTTAAAATCTAATTTGTCTGATATAAGAATTGCTACCCCAGCTTTCTTTTGAGGTCTGCTGGCATGGAAGATGGATCTCCATCCCTTCACTTTCAGTTTGGATGTCTCTTTAGGTTCAAAATGAGTCTCTTGTAGACAGCATATGGACGGGTCCTGTCTTTTTATCCAATCTGCAACCCTGTGCCATTTTATGGGAGCGTTTAGGCCATTCATGTTGAGAGTGATTATTGAGAGATATGAATTAATTGTCATCATGTTGCCTGTGAAGACATTGTTTTTATAGATTGTCCCTGTAAATTTCTGTTGTAGATCACTCTTGGGGTCTTTCTCCTTTTATAGAACCCCCCTTAATATTTCTTGCAGGGCCGGCTTAGTGGTCACATATTCTTTCAACTTCTGCTGGTCGTGGAAGCTCTGCATCTCTCCATCCATTCTAAATGAAAGCCTTGCCGGATAAAGTATTCTTGGCTGCATGTTCTTCTCATTTAGTACCCTGAATATGTCTTGCCAGGCCTTTCTGGCTTGCCAGGTCTCTGTGGACAGGTCTGACGTTATTCTGATGTTCCTCCCTCTGTACGTAAGGAATCTCTTCCCCCTAACTGCCCTTAAGATGGTTTCCTTGGTTCTAAGATTTGCAAGTTTTACTATTACATGCCGGGGTGTTGGCCTGTTTTCCTTGATCTTAGGAGGGGTCCTCTCTGCCTCTAGGACTCGAGTGTTTGTTTCATTCCCCAGATTAGGGAAGTTCTCAGCTATGATTTGCTCAAATACATCTTCTAGCCCTCTCTCTCTCTCTCCACTCCCTCCGGGATTCCAATTATTCTGACATTGGAACACCTCATGGTGTCACTTATTTCTCTGATTCTATTTTCATGGATTCTGAGTTGTTTTTCCCTGGCCTCCTCTTTTCCCTTTTTATCTATTATACTGTCTTCTAGATCACTTATTCTCTCTTCTGTCTCAGTTACCCTAGCTGTTAGATTATCTAGATTGGATTGGATCTCATTGATAGCATTTTTAAGTTCTGCCAATTCACCTTTTATTTCTGCCCTTAGAGACTCTATGTTGCCAGTAATTGATTTCTCCATTGTAGCCATTGTCTTCACAATTGCTAGCCTGAATTCCATCTCCGACATCTTGGTTATATCTGCATCCATTTGTAAATCTGCAGCATAAGTCATAATCTCTGAGTCTTTTCTGTTTTGGGGGCTCCTCCTCCTAGTCATTCTGTTGATGGGTGTTTGAGGGAATGTATAGAGTCCAAATTATTGACCCGAACCCAGGCAAGATGCACCTGTTTTCTTGGGACCTTAGGGTTGCTGGCCTCTTGTTTTCCCAGCCTGTCTTCTGTGGGAGGGGCCTGCCGCACTGTTACTCAGGCAACCCTGTTTGGGCGGAGTTGCCCTGCGCCCCTGTGGCGGGGGATGGGCTCAGTGGGAATCAGTCTTTGGGGCTTTTGTTCTCTGGCGCCTTTCCCTGGGGGCTTTCCGCGTCTCTTCCGGGAGTTAGAGCAGAGGAGACCGTTTCCAACCCTCTGCCTCAGAGCAGAGAGACCTCAGTCTGTTCTTCAGTGAGCTCTCCAGGCCACACTGTCTCCGTTTCTGTCCGTGCTGCTATAAACTGCAGCGTCCTGGGTTGTGCGCCCCTCTGCAGCGCTCTCAGTCCTGCCTCCAGGTGGGGGCTTTGTGCTTCTAAAACCGCCAGCCACTCCCAGTTTGCATGCGCGGGACTCCACCGCTCAGGGATTCCACCCCGGGGGTTGCAGTTCATCGGCGGGACCCCGGCATACCGGGTTTCCATCTCAGAGGCTGCAGTTCACGTGTGTGCGACCGTTGCTCCGGGTTTCTGTCCAGGTGGCTGCGGTTCGTGTTTGCATGTTTTCCACCCCGGGGGCTTCCCTAAAGTCCTTTCCCGACGCTACCAGTCTGCGAGTCTGTGCCCCGTCCACAGTGCAGGAGGCTGTCACTCACCAGTGGTGTAGGACCCCCACGGCCAGGCACCCTCCCGCTGCCATTTATCCTCCGATCTCTGCCCGCAGAATCACGGCTCTCTGCTTCGTACCTCAAAACCAACCACCTGCGATATTCTGTTTGTAGAGATCCAGATCTTCTTACATCTCAGGCTGGTTTCGTGGGTGCTCAGAGTGGTCTGGTAGATATCCAGCTCAATTCTGGGGACCAGTTGAAATAGGGTCCCCTACTCCTCTGCCATCTTTCCCCCCTCCCTCAAAAAAAACCATTTCAATCTATAGTGAGTCACTGATTTACCATGTGGCTAAGGAAAAAAGAGACAAATATTAAAAGTAGACCTTAAATATATAAAAAGTATTGCAAAAGGAATAAAGTTATTTGGAATGGTCTAAAAAATTGATGAAATTAACTTCCTAAGAGAAACAGACAAACAACAAAGCAGTCTCCAACTTTCAAATAACCTATCTATGCAAATAGCAAGCAGCAGCAGCAGTTCCCTCCCATCACCCAAATCACAACACCAGACTTAGTAACCAACTTCTCTAAGCCTAAGGGCAAATGTTCTGTTTTCTAGTTTGACCACAGGAAGAGCAACTTCCCAAGAGAGCTACCTTCTCTTAGTAAGCATGCAGAATTAATAAAATACTGGTGCCAACAAATAATTACTAATTACTAGCCTCCCTTCCTTTCCGTACCTTCTTTCCAGTCTCTGGATCCCAGTCTAAAATGAGAAGGCAAGAAGAAAAAAACACCAAGCTTCTACTGCTTAGATATGGGATATGTGGTACTTAAAACACACATTTCCATGGGAATATTATTACAAGCAGTAGTTTGTTATGGTAAAAATTGTGTAATTAGCGTAACTTCTAGTAAGAATGGGCTGAATATTTTTTTGGTGAACTGATCCTGAAAGCTAATCACCAAGTATTAATACTGCTTATTCATAAAAATAAAAGTTGAGTCCTAAATAATTGATTTACAAACTAACTTCTGGAACAAATAGGAAAGACACAGAAAAACTCATTTCAGAAATTAGTTTCACAGTTTGAAAATTCTTTTGGATCAGTGGTTTTAAAGTTGGTTTTACAAAATAGCAGGATTCCATAAAGTTTCAAAGAGAATTAGAAAGATTTCAAAGTTCTTTATTTACTGAACATTTGAACTGAGTCAGACTATAATGGTGCCAACTTTAGTGATAATGTAACAAATCAGCTGATTATTTTTAACATTAAGGGAGTTGGATAAACTGCAATATTGTGCACCGAGTAACACTATGTGAATTGACTCTTTGAAAGAAAAAAATGTAACCCTTTACAGAATGTTTAAATTGGTTCCCTCTTATCACCTTTACACTGGACTCTTACATTAAAGATAGGATTCTAAGGAATGAAAAACATTAAAAGAATTGTAAAATTGCAGAGTCTGGTAATCACAGTTACTGGTTTTCTTTTTTTCTATAACTGAATACAAGATAAAAATGAATCACTAAAGTGACATCAATAGTTGTGTTTTTTTGTTTGTTTTTTGGTTTTTTTTGAGTAAAGATGTGGAAGAGGAGTTTCAAACCAAAGTCACACAGATAGCTGTGATATCTCAGAATGAAAATTCCACAAAGACAGGGATTTTTGCTTCATTCCCTTGGCCCAGAATAGTGCTTGGGACTTAGCAGTTGCTCAGTAAATACTTGCTGAATAAATCAATGAATGAAAAGTATCCCCTATAAATTTCAGAAACACTTAAGTTTTAAAGATAATTTCTGTTAATATAAAACTAACAGTTTTGTTGTGAGAAAACAGAAAATTATCTATTCCTATAAAGATAGGATATCTTTATAGACATAGATCAATTTTAATTGATCACAATTCTACCACTCAGAGAAAGCTGTTAATATGATATACTTCTAGTTTTTTCTTATGCATATTTTTACATAGTTGAGATAAAAAATTACTTATAATAGCCTATCTAGCCTCCACTGTACACTTATATTTTTAATGTAAGCCTTTTCCAGTGTTAATTGAAAGCAAGGATCTTCTTTATTTAATACTTTATACTTTTAACATGTTATATTCAAACGTTCTGAAACACCTGAAAACAATGTTTAGTTCACAAATTAGTTTTACATAAGGTACTGGTACTAAGTGATTCTCTAGTCATTGGCATTGAGTTTGTGATTTAGAGGCTTAAAGGAAAGACTATCCTATAGGAAACATTAACATCCTGTATGCTGTTTTGAGAGGAGACAGGATATGTTTCTAATTCATTTATTTCTTCATCCATTCATCAAATACTTATTATTGGTTTACAATCTAATGAAAGGAGACAGACATTTACCAACCAATCAACAAATTAACTTAAAATCACAACTGTGTAAGCTGTAAATGTTAGGAATAAGAGGTGTATGGTCATATGTCTCTTTTTAATAAAAGAAGTTGGTCTAGACTGTGTGTGTGTGTTTATTAGGGAATTGGTGGTAGGAGGTGGCTTGGAAGTAATTTTATCTAACATTTATTGAGTATTTCATCCAATGATAGGCCCTGTGTTGGGTACTTTATACAGCTTATTTCACTTTCTCATTTAATAATCACAGTTATCTTATGAATCAGAATGATTTCCCCCCATTTTACAGATAAAGAAATAGAGGGTCAGAGAGAAGTCAAATAAATTACTCAAGATTATACTGCCAGTAAATAATGACCTCGGAGGGTAACCCAAACAACAAGGCAGCAGGGTGTGAAGTCATATTATATGTGGTATATCCCACTTCCCAGCATAATTAACATTTATACTGAGATATAAAGGATTAGTAGATGTTAATATAGCATGAGGAAGGGGGGAAAAGGGGGAGAACATTCCTTGTAGAATGAGAGGCATGAGAAAAGCTCTGAGATAGGAGGGACTGTGGTGAATCAAAGAGGGAACAAAAACAATAACAAAACCAGTGAATTAAGCAGGAACACAGAATAAGGGGAAATATGGAGATGAGACTGGAAGAATAGGCAGGACCCAGACAGTGAAAGCCCTCATGGGCCACATTAAGGTTAAGGATGTTGGCTTCAATCCTAAATGTAATGAAAAGGCACAAGATTCTTTTACTGCTTTTATTTGAAATTCAAAAATTTTAGGGGAAGAAAATTCACAAAGGTTGGATTTAATGAAGGTACAGAAGGATGAATATTTGCTCAGTTTGAAAATATTTCCTGGAACCTACTGTAATACTTCAAAAACAAAAATGGTGGCTTTTAAATACCTTTTAAAATAAACTCAAAGACGAACAAACTCAGAAGAGGATTCTATAAAGGGAGAGTACTAGAAAATGGCTTTGGGCTAGGTTGTAACAGGTGTGGCTGATATTTAATCGGTTGATATTTAATACAGAGGCATGTGGAGGCCCCAGGGATGAGCTAGAAGCAGGGAATGTTGACATCCATTTCAGACATAGTAGCAGTACATGAATGATGGTATCACAGAGTTATGAAAATGGAAACAGTACACATACCATTGAGAATAAGCTGGAAAAACCTGGGCTATTCATCAGGCAATGAGAAGTGAGGGGAGGGGAAGTTTATAGTAAAAGAGATTTCCAAGATATGGTCCTAAAATAGCCTCCCTATACACCAACCATCTTAATATAACAAGACTGTATGTCAGGTAGACCCTGTTATTTTTATTTATTTATTTAATTTATTTGAGAAAGAGAGCGCAAGTGGGAGGCGGGGAGAGGGAGAGAGAGAGAATCTCAGGCAGACTCCCCATTGAACACAGAGCCCAATGTGGGCCTTGATCCCATGACCCTGAGATCATTACCTGAGCTGAAATCAGGAGTCGGATGCTTAACCAACTGAGCCACCCAGGCACCCTGAAACTGTTATTTTCAATGGATTTGACCCTTGGATAATCTTTAGTAATCTCTGTTAACATGCAGATCAGCTGCTATATGCATTTATGCATTCCTTTGAATACCATAGGTTCAGAATGTTTTGACTTCCATATTTCTGAGTTATTATTAATTATGGCAATAATAATGAATTTCATCTAGAATGTATTTTCTGAAGCAACTGAATTCTATGATCAATTACCTATATAGTATAGTTACATTATAATTACTAATTTTTTTTCAATTTTCAGTTTTAAGTTACTTTCACTGAAATAAATTCTTTGTCCATAAATCTTACAATGAAAACTTGATTCATCTCTCATGTTTTGTCTGTATCAAATTTTATCATCCATATCAAATTTGATCAATTACAGACTCTGCCACTGTGAATTATCTTTTGTGGCCATTATTTTTACCACATCTAATTTTCTCAAATGTGATGAGAAAATTTGCTTTGCTTTTCTTTTGTTGGCAAAATTACTTTGTACTGTTTTAGCAGTTTTCATCTTTATTTTGGGATTATCTCTTGCCCCAATTTTCCCTTGTCAGTTTTTCTATTTTTAATGTTACCAGCAAGATGTTTCTATTCTTTTGTCTTAGGGTTTTTTTTGGGGGGGGGGGCGTGGTGTCCTGATAAAACTCTTTGAACACAGTTCTAAGTTATTATCAATTTAATTTTTTGTTAATCATTTATACCAATGATGAACCACAAATTCACCTAAATACAGAACTAGGACTAACTCTGGGAATTTTGTTCCTGGAACAGAAATTAAATGTCATAAATATTAAGAATATAAAATAATAATTTGACTAAAAAAACAGAAATTGAGAGGTAGGAAGGAATAAGTCCATTAACTTTCTCAGTTTAATAGAGTACAGTCCAAAGTTCAAACATATACAAATTTTAAAAGATTTTTTATATCTGATTTTTATAATCTTTTAAAAATACAATTAAAGCACTCTGTTAGAGATCTATTATAAAGAAGTACTATTTTTGTTCTAAATGGAATTACTGAATAAAAAGATTTGAAAGCATAATGATTTTACATCAATTTACATTCAGTATATCCCGACCTACATGAAGATTACCACTTTTAAAAAATTCCCAATGTAATAAGAAAAAAAATAACTTTAAAATTTTCTTCTTGGCTCCATAGCTCAGGGGGTTAGAGCACTGGTCTTGTAAAATTTTCTTCTACTATTGTGAATTCGACCTTCTTGCAGATTTGGTGGCAATTCTGTTTACTTATACTTATTTATTTTTGTCTTTTGATTTTTCTTACTGATTTTTAAGAGCTTTTAATACATTAAGAATATTAACTTTTTTCATATGATTCAACTTTTGTTTCCAATTTGTAGTTTGTATTTTAATTTTATAGTATTTTTTTTTAAGATTTTATTTATTTATTTGACAGAGAGAGACACAGTGAGAGAAGGAACACAAGCAGGGGGAGTGGGAGAGGGAGAAGCAGGCTTCCCGCCAAGCAGGGAGCCTGATGCGGGGCTCAATCCCAGGACCCTGGGATCATGACCTGAGCCAAAGGCAGACGCTTAACGACCGAACCACCCAGATGCCCCATTTTATAGTATTTTGACGATTTAATTTTTACACAATTAAAACTATCTTTTCTGTTAAAAGTTTCTTCTCTTCTCTTTATGCTTTAAAGAACCCTACCTAACTGGAGGTCAAATTAAATAGCAGTTATATTTGTCAGCGTGAGGTAAGTTTAAATTTCTTTATTTTCCCCAAGAAGTAGAATAGCTGTTCCAGCACAGTTATGGAACAAACCCCTTTAAAAAAAAAATGAGCAGAGGACCTGATAGACATTTTTCCAAAGAAGACATACAAAAGACCAACAGACATGGGGAAAGATGCTCAACATCACTTGTCATCGGGGAAATGAAAATCAAAACCACAATGAGATACCACCTCACACCTGTCAGAATAGCTAAAATCAAAATCAAGACAAGACATAACAAGTGTTGGTGAAGATGTAGAGAAAAGGAACCCTTGTGCACTATTGGTGGGGCCGCAAATTGGTGCAGCCACTATGGAAAACAGTATGAATGTTCCTCAAAAAATTAAAAATAGAATTACCATATGATCTAATAATTCCACTACTGGGTATTTAACCAAAGAAAATGAAAACACTAATTCAAAAAGATACATGCACCCCTCTCCTTATTGTATCATTATTTACAATAATAATGGAAGCTACCCAAGTGTCTATCCATAGATAAATGGATAGAGAAGATGTGGTGTGTGTGTGTGTGTGTGTGTGTGTGTATACACACACAATAGAATATTACTCAGCCGCAAAGAAGAATGAAATCTTGCCATTTGCAACAACATGGATGGAACTAAAGGGTATAATGCTAAGTGAAATAAGTCAGAGACAAATACTATATGATTTCATGCATATGTGCAATTTAAGAAATAAGACAAATGAACAAAGGAAAAAAGAGACCAAAAAAAATCAGACTAATAAATACAGAGAACAAACACCAAAGAGGAAGTGGGTGGGTGGGGAATGGGTGAAATAAAGGGGATTAAGAGCACACTTATCATGATGAACACTGAGTAATATGGAATTGCTGAATCATTGTGTTATATACCTGAAGCTAGTGTGCCACTGTGTGTTAATTATACTTCAATAAAAAATAAATACATTTTAAAAAATAAAAATAAATCAAAAAATTTTAAAATGTATTAACTACTGAAAAAATATATGGGAATAAATATGGTTATTCCAAATAACAATACAGTTCTCAAAAATTTAATAATCATCAGAAAAGGAAAGATCACCAAGTAAGATTGTGCCTGGCAGAGATTATTTCAAATTTTCCCCAAATTTTATAAGTTACTAATTAACTACACATGATATATAGTAGACACTCAATAAATGTTGGTTGTAGAAAAAAATTTATCTTTTTAGGTCTGAAAATATAGACATTGGGCATAGTTTCAAGTTTCTGAATTTTTACTGTCAGACTGTTTTGTGCAAAGAAATATAACAGAATACAGAGGGGAAAATAACCTCAAGTTTCCTCATAATAAACTATATTATGATTCGTAAATAAGTAAACTTCAGATATTTTCTGGTAGTTAGTCACCAGAAAGAGCTTTATCCTATTAACAACTAGAGGAATCACTACATTATAAACTTCAAAAAATTTTGGGGGCTCCTTTTACTCATACTTTTATTGATTAAATCTTCTCCTAAAAAGTTACTGTTAACTCTAAGAATAGGGAAAAGCAGGCAAACTAAAGGTAGTTATAGTCATCAAATACCCTGGTAGTGGCATACAATGGACCTTATTAGGCCTGCCCAACTCCATTTCCCACCTTCTTCTCTGCTGCCTGTCTCTACAACAGAGGCTGTAAAAGCTAAACAGTTCATTTCCCTGCCTCCCTCTCAACTGAGAGATCGTATTACCACAGCTCTGGCCAATGAGACACGAAGAGAAGTTTGTTAGCACTGCCTCTTTCCTTTCCTTCTTACTGACCAGAACATATTTGTGATGTATAGTAAGCAACCTCCAAGATGGCTCCCGTGATCTCTGCCTGCTGTTATTCACATCTTTGTATAGTCCTCTCCCAAATTCTATCAGTTTGTGTGACCAACAGAACACGGCAAAAGTGATGATATCTCACCTCCAAGACTAGGTTATAGAAGACTAACAGTCCCCCACCCCCTGACATTTGCCCTGGGAAAGGCACACTGCCAGGTCATGAGCAGTCCTAAAAAGACATCCATGTGGTGAGGAACTGAGGCTTCCTGCCAGTAGTCATGTGAGTTAGCTTGGAAGCAGGTCTCCAGCTCATCCTAGCCCTCACTGGACCACAGTTCCAGCTGTTATCTTGACTGCAGCATCATGAGACACCCTGAGCCAGAACCTCCCAGCTAAACTATTCTCAATTCTCAACCCTCAGAAACTATGTGAGATAATAAATGTTTGTCATTTTAAGCTAATATGTTTTGGGATAATTTGTTATGGAGCAATAGATAACAAATGCAGTGATGTCTTAAGGGGCAACAGCCATTTGGTAACCACACCCCCCCCCCCCCCCCCGGATGAGAACCACATTCAAAGGAGGGCAGAGGTTGTTATTGATATAGTTGAGCATCAATTCTTGACTACCTACATTAAGATCTCTTGTCAAGGGACACTTCTTTCTGTTTGAGTCACATAGTAAAGTTTTTTGGGTTTTGTAGCCAAACATATTCCTAACTGACATACTCAATTTCCAAAACCCAATTTCAGTTTCCAAAGGAAGGTTCCTTTCATTCAAAGATCTGCCTCTGCTCAGAAGTCATACTTCTCCTATCTTCTAGAAGCCAGCTGTTCATTTCCTGATGCAGAAAAAATACCCAGGCTGTCCTGCAGGCACTCCCAGTATTGAAAGGCAAAGGCTAACATTATCCCTTGCATTCAGGAAGCAATTACAATTCTTTTAGTAGAAAGCCTACTTCTTAAAAGATGTTTCCCTTTGAGTATCCTTTTAAAAAATGCATTTGGCTATACTACAAAACACAGAGAATTCAGGAATGGATTGTGAACTGGTTTATATAATCCATAGGGAAGTGGGTATCTTGATGATACTCTGCTTTAATATATGGATTTTTGGAACATGTTTCAGCCAAAGAGCAGGAACTGGTTGTCTCTACCCTGAATGAAATACATAAAAAGTAAGCTTCAGTTCCAAAAAAATTTCTCCTACAATCCCCCCCCCCCCCCCCCTAACTCCAAACCCCTCTCTAGATGCCAAAAGATCCCAGAACTGTAACATGTAACAGAAGGAAAGTTTCATTTGGCAAAGAAGTAAAAGTAATTTAGATCCAGTGACCTTGCTTTGTTTTTTCATTCCAAGTGTACAACTGCTCAGAGATAGAGGCAACACAACCCCAGAAGAGGAAGAAAAATTACAGGAAATCCTGATCTACGCTTGTCCAAAATCATCAAACAATCTGGGTAACTGGTATTCACTCATAGGATAGCTTTTAAGTTGTCAGCAACTCTTGGCAAATATAAGAACAGAAAGTAACTTCAGCAACTCTGAGCTCTCAAAGGCTTAGTTTTCTCATGGGTCTCTTGCCCTTAGAAAAAGGTAAGGAGGGGGAGGACCTATAAAAGGAAATTTAGCCAGAAAGTAAACCTTCTGCTCTAAGAGATAATGTGATCCAAGATACCAGGCATACTATATTTGAGGAAACATTAAGATAGAGTTTTCCAGAATTATGTAACTTCAAATATATAAAATTTGTAGATAATAACACCTTAACATTTAACCAACCCAAGGAAGCCATTTCTTAAAATTAAATTTTAGTAAAACTATATTTTAACTTTGAGATGTAAAAAAAACATTCTAGGATCTCTGAAGGCAGCTGGAGCATACTCCTAGATTCTAATGGTAGCTTAGTCATAGGAAGGCACAAAATGGTATTTTGCAGAAATGTGAGACTTGCTATTCCAACGATCAGGAGATCTGCTTTTAAAGTTTATTACAGGGCGCCTGGGTGGCTCAGTTGGTTAAGCGACTGCCTTCGGCTCAGGTCATGATCCCAGGGTCCTGGGATCGAGTCCCGCATCAGGCTCCCTGCTCTGCAGGGAGCCTGCTTCTCCCTCTCCCACTCCCCCTGCTTGTGTTCCCTCTCTCACTGTGTCTCTCTCTGTCAAATAAATAAATAAAATCTTAAAAAAAAATAAAGTTTATTACAATTGCATATGTTCAGAACTAATATGACATGGATTGATAAACCTGGAACACCTCCTTGATTCTAAGACATGGTCACCTCCACAATAGCTACATATAAAAAAGCAGAACAGGCAGGCAAAATTTAAAATACTAGTTCCCATCTCGCAGAGATGCACACAAGACTCCTTATACTTAAAGAAGTATATATGTCATATTTATGCATTGTTTTCCTTTTGATCTGTGGAATTTAGGACTAACTTCAGTTCTAATTTTTATCTCCCTTTCTCGCTGCCCCACCAACCCTCCCAATAACTGACAATAACATATTGTTCTAAAAAATTACTTATGATAATATTCCTGAGATTTTTCTGTAATTTGAGTATGTCTTCCATTCACAGGAAGACAGGCCTAGACCGTAACAATGAAAGTGAACTCCACCAGAGGCAGGACAATGTGAGTCAACTCAGGGACTTCCCCTTTGCTACACCATGGTACTCTATGACCTACTTTGGTTTTCTACAAATCACCCCCTTAGTTCTCACCCTGAAAGCACCAAAACTAGACCTCTGTTGAGCACTGTACACTCGTAAACAATAACAAGAACATGCATATACATTTATATTAAGGAATAAGCACCTAATCTGTGGAGAAAGCCACACCACTAAATAAAACAAACAAATGATAATTCGTTGTTGTTGTTTTCCCAAAATACATTCTAAAACATTTACTTAACAGGGGACATTTAAGAGAGGTATTATAAGAAATGTTGTAACAGCATTTTAAACTAATGCTTCATGTGTGCATTCCTGATTCAGAGAGCCCGTCTTTTGTTTAAAGAGTCTTTTTATAAAACTTTACAATTTCTAATTGCCAAGTCATCTTTCCAATGGGAAAAGATACATTCTGCCTTTTCTATGGATTAGTGCAGTACTGTGGAGTTTTAAAAAGATCCTAGCAAAGCGTCATGTGAAAATAAATAGCAATGACAGTGAACTAATCTCTTTTAAAGGGAAAATCCCTTAAAGGCAAAGACAATTCCCTCCCTCATTTACCTTTTGGGTCAGAAAAAGTAGGCCATTAATGACTACAATGAGTACAGCATCTGTAGGATGCTCCATTCTACTTTACACAGAATAATTTGATATTTAAATTATGATTAAGTGAGATCAGTACTGATTATGTTATTGAGCCACTAGTAAGCCTCTGAAAAATTTATTACTAGAAGGTAGCAATTTTTCCCCTAAGACAAATGACCAAGAGAATGAGGAATAATCACAGGTTTTTCCTCCCTCTTTCAATGTCTCAAGAAGGCAGGTATATATTATACTCTTTCTAATTTTCCCTCCCAATCTTTTCATCAGAACAGACTGACTTCTAATCAAATACATATAAATGGTTAATTCAATAAATGTGTATGAGCCTTGATTTAATTGGTGATTAAAACTGTTAATCAGAAAGTTAACATTTTGTTTAAAAATTCATTCAACGCTTGGAAATATCTTTCACATATTATTTACAACTCAGATACACATCTGATTTTCAAAGGTGCATAATCTTAAAGCAACAAGTTTTTTCTAAAGTTCCCTTAAGAAAAAAGAACAATGAACTAATATAGATACTTGTGAACCACATCGGATTCCACAGATTGAACCTAAATAATTGAAAGGCATGTTATATGAAGAAAAAACAGGCTTGACCAAAAAAAATTTTTTCAACAAATTTAGTGGGTTTGGAACTTTTTATTTATAACATATAAAAGTGGAAAAAATTTAAAATTTTGAACTTCAATTATAAATATAATTGTATTATTTAAACAATACAAAGAAATTATTTCACCTAAATATTCACCTAAATAATTTCACCTAAATACTGCAAGTTTATGCAGTAAACTTGATCTTCACCTTCCTCTTTAAAATTAACCAATCTAACAGATATTTAATCTATTTAGCTTTTACTAGGAGTCTACTGAGTGATGTAGAAATAAATGATGAGAAAACCTCGGGGCGCCTGGGTGGCTCAGTCGTTAAGCATCTGCCTTCGGCTCAGGTCATGATCCCAGGGTCCTGGGATCGAGCCCCGCATCGGGCTCCCTGCTCTGTAGGAAGCCTGCTTCTCGCTCTTCTACTCCCCCTGCTTGTGTTCCCTCTCTCACTGTGTCTCTCTCTGTCAAATAAAAATAAAATCTTTAAAAAAAAAAAAAAAAAGAAAACCTGACGTGGTCTCTACCTACATGAAACTTCACTCAAGCGGAAGACAGACATTAATCCAAGAACTAACCAAAAGTGATAAAAGTATGGTGCTCTGAGGAGTAAGAGAGAATGGATCTAGTCAGGAAGGTCTGAGGCTGCTTACCTGAGGAAGTTACAACTGAGTGAGATCTGAAAGATGAGTCGGAGGAGTTTATCAGGTGAAAGAGAGAGAGGAGAAGCTCTTTCCAGGGGGAGGAAAAAGCAGGTATAGAGGCCTTCTAGTAAGAGTAAGCACTCTGAAGCACAGGACACTGGAAAAAGGAACTGCAGTCAGCCTGTGACCCTGGGCCACATGGGGCACGGAAGAGTACATTGGCAAGAGGAGGCCCAGAGGTCAGTGGCAGCCAGACCATGCAGGGCCTTATAGGAAGGGTGACTATTCATCCGGGCTTACACTTGTTGACCTGGCAATCTATCTTCTTGTAACAAATGTCCCAGTTTGAATGATAAATTATGTGAGGCCCCACGTACAGAATTTTGTCCTTGCCTAAAACACCATTGGAAATCATATAAAAGAATTTTAAAGTTGTGTGTGTGAGAGACACAAAGACACAGAAAAATAGCCATATTGCAACATTAATTTAAACATGAAAGTAAACGTAAAATTGCTAGAGATGCCCCCCATCTGTAAACTCTGAAATGTACTTCACAGTTGGTCTCAGGGGGAAAAAAAGACATCTGAAATTGTGCCCAGTGAATGGGCAATAAAACCTTCCTGCAGAAAGAAGCTGCCCTTAAGGGCTTGGTCACTGTCCCAGTTCCCCACTGCCCTTAGAGGACTGAGTGGACTCCTGGCCTGAAGATGGGGCACAGAAATATGCCTGTCAGCTGTGGTGGCAACGTTATATGTATTTACATGAGAGAAGACTGCCAGGATCAGCTTCAGAGTAATTGTTTTAAAAGAAACAAGTTGCAGGGGCTGTGAGGGGTGGAGTTAGGATGGGGGAAAGGAAGGGCAGAGAATGCAGAAAAGAGAGAAAGCCTGGGGTGGTGGAAGGCCAGCAGGCTACACGAAGTAACAGACCAACAATGTGCCCTGAATTCCCTATGGGCCTTACCTAGTATGCAGTTCAATGACAATGATATAATGGGAGGGGATGAAGCTGATATGGAAATGTTAATGAAGGAGATGACAGCAATCAAGAGAAAGTTTGGGGGACTACTGCTGAGGAACTGCACATCTTTACTGGAAACTCACTATCATGACATTTGCCAAATTCTTGACTCCTGAGGTTTTTTCTGAGATTAATACAATGACCACTACTGCTTTCCCTTTACATTTTTCTGGTGTACCTTTGCTGATTTACTCTGTATCAGGTGAGTCTTCTGCTACATCTTCTTCTTCTTCTTTTTTTTTTTAAGTTTTATATCTAAGTAATCTCTACACCCAACATGGGGCTTGAACTCATGACCCTGAGG
Source organism: Neomonachus schauinslandi (assembly GCF_002201575.2). Classification (NCBI taxonomy): domain Eukaryota; kingdom Metazoa; phylum Chordata; class Mammalia; order Carnivora; family Phocidae; genus Neomonachus; species Neomonachus schauinslandi. The sequence continues at coordinate 51,863,619 of NC_058410.1, read as the reverse complement.
ATCAAGAGTCGTACCCTCTTCCAACTGAGCCAGCCAGGCACCACTTCTGTTACATCTTCTAATCTGATTATCTTTCTACCCAGTTTATAAAATCCTCAGCAGGGAAGCTTTACCATTTGCATAGAAATATGTTTATCTTATATTGTGAAGTTAATAAAGGAGGGGGGAAAAAGCCTTCCACAAGTCATTTGGTATCTAAAAAGATATGAGAACAGAAAAAACATATATATATATATATATATATATACATATATCATATATGAGAACAGTGACACTTTTAAAGAGGAAAAAACCTTTGAAAACCTAAAAAATTTAGGTTTTCCTCTGTTTCATCCCAACTTTCAGCCTTTTACTTTTCTCATATCAGTGCTAAAATAAACACAAGAAAATTGAGCCCTGTGTATAATTTTGGATCCAAAGAAGTAACTCAAATTACATGGAAATTAACAACGAATGGTAAAATCATGATAAAATGGTCTTGGAATCTTAGTGAACTAGTATTTAGCCTTGTCACTAAACTGGCTTTATATCTGCCCACCTCTAAGGTTTGTACCACCCCCCCCAACCCATTTTTCATATAGGCAATGATCATTTCAAATCCTCAAACAGCTATACTCTTATGTTCCTGAACTATATATCAAGATGACATAATATGGCTTATGGATGACTGTAGAATTAGATCAGAGTCAATAAACTTGAAGGTGACTCAGGCCATCTACCTATCAAGCTGTAATGAGAGGTAGTATACTTGAGCCCCCAAGCATCACAGGTTTTCCTACACAGATAATACTCTGCCCCATGATGTACTGACACCAAAATAGAAAATAATTTAAGGACAATATGTAGTTGAAAACAAAAGGCAAGATCTGAAAGCCATAAGGCAAAATCAATCACCAAATCAAAACATGGGTCATAATCAGTTTTATATCAATATATATATAATGGAATATTACTCAACCATCAAAAAGAATGAAATCTTGCCATTTGCAACAATGTGGATGGAACTAGAGGGTATTATGCTGAGCGAAATAAGTCAGTCAGAGAAAGACAAATACCCTATGATTTCACTCATATGGAATACAAGAAACAAAACAGATGAACACAGGGAAAGGAAAGGAAAAATAAAATAAGAGGACAACAGAGAAAGGGAGACAAACCATAAGAGACTCTTACCTATAGAGAACAAACTGAGGGTTGCTGGAGGGGAGGTGAATGGGGAGGGTGGTGGGGTGACTGGATGATGGGCATTAAGGAGAGCACTTGAAGTAATGAACACTGGGTGTTGTATGCAACTGATGCATTCTACGTCTGAAACTAATAATACAGTATATGTTAATTAAATTGAAGTTAAATACAAAATTAAAAAAAATAATCAGTTGGTTTTTTTAAACCAGCTTAGAGAATATCAAATGTTAGAAAGAAAGAAAAAACCCACAGAGAGTGTATCAAGTGTAAATAAGTCTACATCATTGACAATATACTTTGGCAAAATCTGTGGTGATAAAGTGGTAACATGTCAGCAATCTCACATATTAATAAAGGCAAAAAAACCAAACAAACCAACAAAGAGCCCTCTCTTTTCCACTTTCTACACCCATCTATCAGCCTTTAAGCCTTCATATTACCAAATATATGATGACAATTTTAGAATAAATAAGGATATAGTTACCAATCCTACCACTGTGTGCCCTTTAGTTTTTTCATCAAGTGCGACATATAGGTTACCTTCCACATAAGAAATTGTGCTATCTGAATAAGAAACGTGAAATACCTGGGGTAATTTTTACCCTATACGACTTACCCCAACTACTTCTGCTATTGGACCAAACTCCTAATTTGACAAACTTAAAACTTTACACTTATTTTCAGTGTCTCTCTTTCAGTCAGCAAATTTAATAGCTCATTAACTCTTTTCATTCCCTTTCCCATTATTTATTTTCACATCTACTACCTTAACTTTCATAAGCTTCTATTTTAAGTATAGGCATATTTGGGAATCATTATCATTACTGGTGTTCTTATAGCTTTATAAAAAATATTATTTTCTCTTAATGCAGTTATTATTTATTCTGACCCTTTCAGCTTTAAGAATGTTACTTAGTTTCTCCTTTACTTATTTCCAGGTACTCATTCAATTTTCAGGGATCTGTTTCTTTTTTAGGAGCACCTGGGTGGCTTAGTCAGTTAGGGGATCTGTTTCTTTTTGTTATTAAATTTTAGAAGAAATAATAATCTACTGTGTTTTAAATAACAAATATAAACCTATTTAGTTTTAAAAAATCATTTAATTGTCCCTCTCACACATTCCTTTCTATTTGATCATGGAGACATGGGGAGGAAACTCTGAAGCAGAGTCATTCTTTCTGAAATAGCTTCAAAGGTGGAATGAGATCACCAGAAAATTAAGAAATGACAAAAACCAAAAAAGCCCAAGATTAATGGGCCTAATAGGGACAAGGCTGCAAGCCAAAAAATAAAATACATGTGTACTCAGGTGTAGAAAAGGCTCTGGATCACACATTTGTCTTTCAGACATTTGTGGACAGAGTGATATTACTATAGCAATATTTTTGGTGTCACAAAATACCACCCATTTATTGAAGACAGAAAAATACGAAACACAAAAATAAATTTTCTTTAAAATAGAGTAATACCTTTTTTCTATAATACAAATTACTATCTATAATTATAGTCTACAACCAATACATAGAAGGTTTTTTACAAAGATCAGAACTCCTTTTAGTCTAATGTAAGATAAGAGCCAGAGGTAGCTAAAAATGAGACCACCTTAAAATTTTGAAAGAGGCACATTTAGGATGGATAGAAGAATTACTACTATACATAGAGTGGAAAGTAAAATTGTAAAACTAATATAATACTCTAAATCCTGGTTTTGCATTCAAATTAATTCTCTCCAACTAATAATCATATTGACAGGTAGTAAGAATCCTTTGATCTGTATCTTGATTTTTGGCTTAATAATATATCCACAAACTAATAACAAAAATACACAGAGCAACAATTTCTATCAATATCTCTTTCTCCCAAGAACCTTGCTATAGCCCAAGCCTGCTTAGGAAGCACAGATTAAAGTCACTAAGGGGCTTTCTTTTTTGGGGGGTGGGGATTGGAGGGTCTACTATTTCTCTTTTTCCCTTGTAGTGAGGGTAAAGGAGGCATGTGAATCCCTTAAGGATACGATGAAAAAGAAAATAGGTAGGATCATATGTGTGCCTACTCTATTTCCCTTAGGAAAATTTGATCAATTTGAGCAACTAAGCTCTGGACATGTATCACAGCACTGAGATTACCTGATGGCATTTAAACTTAATAAATATAAGATGAAGCCAAAGAAGTCAAGTACATAGTCTTCTATTTTCAGTAATGTGTAATATGAAACGAAGAAAAGGAACTCAGAGGAGATGCTGAAGAGCTACATGATAGCAAACTCATTACATAAGCTAGTAGCAGAGTGGAAAGCCAATAAATTTAACAAATAGTTATTTAATTTTAGGGAGAAAAAGCTAACAGGATTCTAGGAAGTTGATGGTATAAGGTATAAGATAAATGACTATTCTTAGGAAATCTACCACAGAACAACTGAGCTAACAGAATCAATGAAAAACCAAAAACCTAACAATAAAAAGTTAAGAACACCATACAACTCTAAACTGGTTAATTTAATTCTAATGAACAAGTATTAAAACCAGAAAGAGGAAGGAATGCTCCAAACGGTCCACAAAGACACCTAGAACGGTGGAAATGACTAAACCACTTGAATAATCAACAATATAAATGAACATTATTTTCAGAAGATAAAAGAATAATTACTGCTCCCAAAAAGAATGCATTATAATACAGAAATACAGTGCTAAATGTTTTAGAGAATCTGTGCAGAGAAAAACTGATTTGCCTGGGTCAAGCATCAATGAAGACTTGCAATATAGCAAACATAAATCACATTTGAAGCAGCAAAAAGATGTCAAGAACACAAAAGAAATACTCAGATTTGGGGGAAAAATGTAAAAATCTTTCATCATCTCATTAACTCCTTAGACATTTGGGGAAACAGACAATTATGTTTCCTTAGACAGTTTTTTTTTTTTTAAGATTTTATTTATTTATTTGACAGAGAGAGACACAGCAAGCGAGGGAACACAAGCAGGGGGAGTGGGAGAGGGAGAAGCAGGCTTCCCGCTGAGCAGGGAGTCCGATGCGGGGCTCGATCCCAGGACCCTGGGACCATAACCCGAGCCGAAGGCAGACGCCCAACGACTGAGCCACCCAGGCGCCCCTCCTTAGACAATTTTAAAAAATAACATTCTTTTTAACCTTCATTCTAACACCACTTAATTTAGTTGCTTTTCTGATGAATAAAAGATTATATAAACCCAAGAGCCTACAGTCTGGATGTTCCACTGTCCTGCAGCCCTTATTATTCAACAAAATACCTTGAACCCCGTTGCCCCACTCATCATGACTTCCCCTTCCCATCCAGAGAGTCAGTCTATCTAGGCACAAAGGGATTGTTTCACCTTCAGAGGGTTCCTCCACACTGTAAGCCACTTCCCTGAGTTCTCATGGCACTCTCCCTGCACAATACCCACCCACTCCACCATCATTCTCCAAAGCACCACTAATATATAGCCATTGAGTGTAGAAGTCTTTTATGGACATTTTGGAAGTAAAAGAATCACAATATGTATAGAATAAATCCTCTAAAACTGGATGTTATAAATATGATTGTCCTCCAAATTCAAAGAAAACAAGAATGAATGTAAATACTTCAAAGGGATCCATTTCATTGGCAGACTGTCATTCCAATGGCTATATCCCTATCTTCTCCTCCCTTTCTCCAGACTTCTCTCTTCCCTTGTTTCTCAGTACTTAAGTCATGAAAAATTCCCTCCCCCCACAACTGCTCTCATCTTGACTACTCACCAGAGCAACTTATTTTTTCAGCTGCCTTCTACCAGATTAGCCCACAGTGCTACTCTTTTCCCAACCCCAATCCACCCATTAAAATGTCTTCCTAAATAGAGGTATGCTAGATATTTTCTATTTGTTTCTCCAGATCATCTCTCTGACCTACTCCACCTCACTGTGTGCTTCAGAACGCTCACCTCTAGGGATTGTATCACTGGAGTTCCCTTGCCATCTGGCTTATAATTAGGTTCTTCCAATGGGAGACACTAACAAATTGAAGGGCAGGGGGAAGAAGGTCAGGGTATTCATTACCCCACTTTCCAGGCTCAGGGCTAGCAGTGGGTATACTCCTCTACTGAAGGCCATAGATCCTGTTAGCCAGGCAGCCTTCTTCTTTAGCTGTAACTCACAGTGTTCCAGTACCTACTCCCAACCCTTACTCCTTGAGGTTTGCAGTTATTACTAGTCCAAAATGCTTATCATCCCATTTTAGTTTCCCTTAACTCTGCCCACACCTTCAGGCATCCCAGTTGAGTGTGCCATCCATTTCCTGCCAGGATCCTGGCTGACTAAGCAGGGAGGAAAAGAAACTAACTAAAAATTATATTGACATCTTCAGAGAGACTATAGAGAATAAATACTCATTATATAAGAACTGGTTATTCTGAGAAACGAACAGAGAAGAAACAGTTCTTGAAAATTAAAAGCATGACTGTTGAATAAACATGTTAATAGAAGTACTGAATAACAGAACCAGGCTGAAGAGCAAATTTATAATTTGGAAGATAAATTCAAGGAACTCTCCAAGGTATAGAGTGAAAAGACAAACAAAGGATATAAGGCAAAAGGTTAGATGGAGGTCTAACACTAAGAAGAGGTCAAAAGGACAGATATAACAAAGATAATGGAAGAAAAGAATAGAATAATCTGAGATTCAAATCTTTGTACTGAAAGGGCCCAAGTGCAGAGGATTAATAATAAAAGGTATGTGGAGAGAGACACACACTCTAAAATATACAATAAAATTTCAAAATTCAAAGGTTAAATAAAAACATCTTAAGCTCCAAGAATGTCCTTATTCTTAGGAGATACATGATAAAGTATTTAGGGGTGACATGTCTGTAACTTTCAAGAGGTTCAGCAAAAGAAGAGAAAAAAAAAAATTAGAGAAAGCCATTATGGCAAAAGGTGAATGGTATGTGGTATTTAACTGTATTATTCTTTGAACTGTTCAATAGGTTTAAAAAAAAGAGAGAAAAAAAGAAAAACAAGGTTTCCAGAGAGAGGTAAAACAAACATAAAAAAAAAAAATGAGACACAGACTGGCATAAGATTTCTCAGTATAAATATTAGATGCAAAAAAATAGTGAAACAGGGGCGCCTGGGTGGCTCAGTTGTTAAGCGTCTGTCTTTGGCTCAGGTCATGATCTCAGGGTCCTGGGATTGAGCCCCACATCGGGCTCCCTGCTCGGCGGGAAGCCTGCTTCTCCCTCTCCCACTTCCCCTGCTTGTGTTCCCTCTCTCGGGAGGGAACTTTATCTGTCAGGTGAATAAATAAAATCTTAAAAAAAAAAAAATAGTGAAACAATGTCTTCACAGTTCTGAGAGAAAATGATTTTAACCTAGAATTCTAGTGAACTATAATGAAACCTGAGGGCAAGGTAAAAACACTTTGAAATATTCAAGGGCCAGAAAGCTTAATTCCCACACACTCTTTTAAGAAAAAAAAAATAATAGTGAGCTTATGTAATCTAAACAACATAGCAGTGAAATACTTAAATGAAAAACTAGTTGAAACTACATTTTCATGCTAGACCAAACATTGTATTAATTATTGCTGAAACACTGGAATATCCTTTTAATTGGTCTTTGTACCTTTCCTATCCATTCCCACAAGGAGCCAATGTGATTTTATTTTATTATAATCTAATGCTCCATTTTATTTATTTTTTTATGTAGGTAATATATTCACATGGAACAAAATACACTCACATGATTTAGAAACAGAAGGTACAAGAAGGGATTACATTCCTAAGATCCAGACCATGGGGTCCAAGCACTTTAGAGGGCTCACCATAGGCTTCTTCCACCTGCACCCCTCCAGTATGAGAAGAGTCCAAGAGCCTAGGGCATGTACTCACCCAGACCATGCTCCAAGTACTTGAACCCTGGGAGTCTCTGCTCAAGTAGGCTAAACCCACTCTCAGGGCCTGTACATGGGTTGTACAAAGCCTAACAAAGGACCCATTGGCACACCCCTAAAGCCCAGGGAGTAGGCAAGTGGTAGCTGTATGTGGGAAGTGCACAGTCCTGATGTGAGGCCAGGGTGTCCATCCTTCATGGTATAGGTCTGGGAGTGGGGTTGGGCTGGGAGGACAGGGTGGAGAGGCCATACATATGCTGGCCAGGGCCCACCATACTGGAGTGGGCCTGGGAAAAGGTGCACAGCAAAAAGCCTCAGTCCCATTCCTGTCCCAGCCAAAAGGCTTCCTTTCCCTGAGACAACTCACTGTTTCTGACATAAGAGTAATCATTTTAAATCACAAAATCTGATAATGTAATCTCTAACTTAAGATATTTTAGTGGTTCGCCATTACTGTTAGGATAAATTCCAAAATCCTTGAGATGGTCAATATGGTGCTTCTCAAACTATAATGTTCATTACAGTCACCTGCGGATTCAAGTCGAATTTAGGACTGGGGTGAGGCCTGGGATTTTGCATTTCTAACACTAGGTGATACAGATGCTGCTGGTCTGTAGGCCACACCTTGAGTAGAGAGAGCCTATAAGAGATTAACATTCCTTTTAAGTTGCAATTTCAACTGACCCAGTTAGGGAAGGAGACTGTTCTTTCTGGTCTACCCACATCACTTAAAAAGAAGCTGAAGTTGGTCCAGGCAAATGGGAGGGAGGGTAGATAGAAATTGCCAAGTAATGATAACAGCTAACTTTTATTCATTCATTCAACAAATAATTATTGGACATCTGTTTTATGTGCTACCACTGGTCTAGAGAGCCCAGTAGTGAACAAGAAAACATGTCCATCTTCATGGAGCTTACAAACCTACTAGGGTAGACAGAATCAACAAGAAAATAAATAATGTCAAGTAGTGTTTGAGACTAAGAAGAAAAAATAAATCAAGATGAGGAGCTAGAAAATAAGAACAGGTGTTATTTTAAACAACTGAGGCATACACAAGGATAGATTTAGCTTTTTGTTTTGTTTTGTTTTGCCACATTAAGTACTAAGGCAGGCAACTGTGTTAAGTGCCTTAAAGAGATCAAGGTGCTATTATCTCAGTGACAGGAATTGTGTCTTATTTTGCAGATGATAAAACTGAAGCTTAGAGACACTAAATAACTTGTCCAAGGTTAGACAGCTAGGCAAAACCAGGATATGGACCCTGGCAATCTGGCTATTACTTATTTCTGTATTAATTAGCTTTTGCTGAGGAAAAACACAACCCCCAAATCTGTGGCTTGCATATGTATTTCTTGCTTGTGTTATATGAGGGCTGGAGCTCTACCATGCTCAGCTGGGCTTCTTCTGTTCTAACATTCTTGAAGCAAGACTTGAACTTTTTTTTTTGCTTTTTTTAATTTCAGAGGAAGAGTTTAGTGATTCATCAGTTGCATATATACCCAGTGCTCATTAATGAGCACTCCTTAATGCCTGTCACCCAGTTACCCCATCCTCCACACCTCTTCCCTTCAGCAACCCTCAGCTTGTTTCCTAGAGTTAAAAGTCTCTTATGGTTTCTCTCCCTCTCTGATTTCGTCTTATTTTATTTTTCCCTCCTTTCCCTATGATCCTCTGTTTTGTTTCTTAAATTCCACATATGAGTGAAATCATATGATAATCATCTTATATATATATATATGTATATATATGTGTGTATCTATATATAATGGAATATTACTCAGCTGTCAAAAAATGAAATCTTACCATTTGAAATGACGTGAATGGTACTAGAGAGTATTATGCTAAGACTTGAACCTTTTAAGCTCTAGACTGCTAGTTTATGACAAACAACACAAATAACTCAAGTACCAATACCACCAGACATACCACAAGAGGATCGGCAGGCCAAGAGGATAAACCAATGTTGAATTGGTAAGATTTTTCCCTGTTGGTTTAAAACTCCCAAATTTCTATCACTTAAACTTTTCTCTACAGTTTAAGGAAGATAAGTTTAATATGCAGTAGGTCACTCTAGTTTAGTGGTTCTTAATCTTTTAGGGTTACAATCTCTTTGATAATCTGATAAAAGAAAAATGTTCATTACTCTATTACTCTACAATTCTGCATTCAATTAAGGGACACACAGGCTCCTAGAAAAACCATAATCCTCAATTTGAGAAACCTTAAATTGTTGCATCTTCCAAAATAAATCTCTGAACTGAAAACTTCCTTCTACTCCCTGGTGAACAAGAGTGATTTTTTTTTTTACTAATTATTTCATTTAATTAAAAGACAGTTAACTCTATTAGCATATCAAACACATAGTTTTGTTATCTAAAACAGTTCTATAGCAAAAAAGAGTAAGGGCCTAGTTAGCTATTAAGAACTACTTATTTCAGCTTCTCTAAAGACAAGTTTTATTTATGGATTACCTGTGTATAAATTAGTCATCAATATTTTTATTCTATGGTGGCTGATTTTCCCTCTATACTCACTGGCTTACAACAAGAATGTTGTTCAATACAACTCTGGTCCCTGAGAAATACAAGTATATTTGTAAATTATCCTAAGTCACATATAGCTTTTTTTTTTTTTTTAAGAGAAGGTACATTTACCCTCTCCTCCCCCAAATCATGAAATGCATCCCTCGACTACTAAGAAATGATTTAAGTTCTATATCATTTTTAAGTTTCATAGTGTATTGGTGAACTTTTTTTTAAAACAATACTACTAAAATATAAAACAACACAGTGGAGTAAGCAGGCAAGTAAAATAGTAACTTTCTTTCTTTTTTTTTTTTTTAAAGATTTATTTATTTGAGAGAGAGAGGGAGAGAGAGGGTCCATGCACGGTGGCAGGGAGGGGCAGAGAGAGAGGGAGAAACTTTTGCAGACTTCTGGGCTAAGCACGGAGACTGGCGCAGGGTTCAATCCCAGAAGCCTGAGATCATGACCAGAGCCCAAATCAAGAGTTTGAAGCTTAACCGATTGTGCCACCCAGGCGCCCCAATAGTAACTTTTGATACATGTTACCCCAATGTAATTGAATCACAATCTGTAGAGCTCTCATTAATACAACATATCCAAACTATTACATGGCTAATACAAGGAGCTTAAAGTAAACAGGATTATAAGGATGGTTAAATATATACTTACACAAGGCCAGCTGTGTTTGTGACTTGATCTACATTACCTTGTAAAAGAGCTAAGACTTTGATAGTTGATTACAGAATCATTAAAAAATAGGTAATTTACATCTGAAACTAATAACACTGTATGTTAATTATATTTCAATTAAAAAAATAGGCATAAATAATGGTAATAACATTTGAATTGAATAGATCTAGGAATAATTATAACTGAAAAGGCAAATTTATATTATTTGCACTTAACAAAATCAGTAATAAAATATTCTTTAGATTTGAAAGGCAGTATAGTCTTGAGATTAATACAACAAACTCTGGAGACCAAACGCCGGAGTTTGAATCCCTCCTCCACTGTGTAGACAAGCTAAGTGAACAGGGACAAATTTAGATAACCTCTCCGTGCTTCAGCCTCCTCTCATTAAATGGGTGAGTTAATGGGTGAATGCAAGTATGGGGGAAAGAAATCCGAGCACTAGAATGTAAGCTCCATGAGGGTCGATTTTTATCTTTTTTTTCTCACTAATGTACGTAGAGCCTAGAAGAGTGCCTAACAATAGTAGGTGCTCAATAAATATTTGTGGAATAAATGAGATTATAATTATTAATATGGTGATTTCGGCAGAGATGGAAAAACTAAACCAGTTAAGCTCAGCTATTTAAACTTGGAAACTTTCCCTTTCTCTCCAAACTCCCTCCTTTAAAACAAAACGGAAATATAAGCTTTCTGAAGTTGCACATCGAACTCTTCTCCTAAAGCCCATAGCACCAAAATAGGATTAATAAACTAGCTTTCAGTTGAGCAAGAGTGCCATCTAGTGTTCATAAAAACTATAATAAGCTGAAAATTTGGAGTAAATTTTCATCCGGTGTGATGCTGGCCAAGGGAAAAAAACCCAATGCAAAATTCATTAGGAAAAAAATCTGCTTTATCAACAGCCAAAGTCTTTGAAAGAAAGGTAATTCTAAAGGCAATTAAAGAATTGCAACTTTTAAAATTAGTATATGCCATACTAGAAGAAACAATTCAGAGAGTATACTGAAGTTCTACTTACCACCATAAAGGTTATTCTCCTTTGAATATAAAGTGGTGTTATTGAACTTATTTTCTCTTTAATGACATGCGTTTTGGTTTTTATTAGAAGAAACAGAAGTACACATTATAAAAATTTTGGAAAAATGTATTAAAGCATAAACCATGGCCTAGAGATAACCACTGTTAGCATCCGGAGATTTTATATATATAAGTTATATCTCCTAGATTTTAAATATATATGGGAAAATATTTTAATTTTAATCAAATATTTGGCCAAGAAATTAAAAATATGAGAAAATGAGAAATGATTTTTAAAAACTGAAACCAAGAGCTTTCCATACAATTGAAAAGCCCTAGCCTCCAATAAACACTGTATTCAGTGGAGTAAAAATTTTTTTAAACGGCTATCCATTATGTAATCCTTTTGCTCTGGTTCTGTAATAGCCAAAATCCTTAAGGAGTTGAAGCTTATAAAATGAAAAAAGATAAATTATTTCATCTGTTCCCTCTCAGATACCATTAAATTGACAGTAAAGTATACCAACTTGAGTTTGGGAGATTTGAATAAAAATTTGGGTTTGCAATTATGTTTAATCTCATTCATTATTCATTAGAGAATGCTCATAAGTTTGGGGCTTTATTTCTAATTCCTTTTCCTCTCAAATCAGAGACACAACTGAGATGTGATCCATAGCTCATTTGATAGTCACTGAATGATGAAAAGAAAGATGTTCGCCACTTCCCACCTTTTAGACCAATGCTGTTTTACTTTTAGTACAAAGAATGGGAAGTAAGGAATTTCCTAAGATTGCACAGGAATAATGGCAGTGGGGGGGGGGCAGAAAAGTCATGGGGGTCAGTGGGGATGAAGAAGAAGATCAAGAAGCTGCTAGAGGAGGTGGGTAGGCCACTCCAACTGAGCCTTGTTGGGTCCCAGACAGTAAAGGAGCCAGACCTGGGGAAGGGCATCCATGGCCAGGCTGGTGGTGTGAGGCTCCTTTAAGTAGACCGTGGTTGCAAGGTTGGGAAGGAGACAGACTCTGGGCTCATACTATTACTTGCTGGACCAGTCTCTTCTAGGCATTGATTAGGTTTCTGGGCATATAAACTAAATCACAACTCTTTTCACAATATGCAGGGAGGCCCACTCTGCCCAATCCCTAGCTTCCAGAGATGATGTTGTGATAGGCTGCTTTAAAAATGATTCTCAATGATCCCTGCCTCCTGGTATTCACTCCATTGTGTAATCTGCTCCCCTTGAGTATGGGCCGGACCTAGTGACTTGGTTCTAATGAACAGATTAAGGCAAAAGTGATGGCATGTCTCTTCCAAGATCAGGTTATAAAACTGTGACTTCTGTCTTGCTGGCTCTCTTTTGCTGGTTCTCTCTCTCTGTCTCTTCTCAGATGCTTTTCATGAAGAAGCAAATGGAGAAATCTACACGGCACGGAACTGAAAGCAGCCTCCAATCAGCTGCCTGTAAGAAACTGAGGCTCTCAATCCAAAAGCCCTCGAAGAATTGAATCTGGTCAACTGAACTGAATTCTATGAGTTTGGAAGCACATCCTTCTCCATTTGACCCTTCAGCTGAGACCATGGCTCTGGCTAACACCTTAATGGCAGCCTCATGGGAGATTGTGAAGCAGAGGTCCTAGCTGAGCTGTAGCCAGATTCTCAACTCACACAAATTGTGAGATAATAAATGTGTATTGTTTTAAGCCACCAAATTTGTTATGAAGCAATGGATAACTCAGTCAATTGTTAAACGAAAAAAAGCTGCTCAAGCCCACCTGAGTTAACCATACCCTAAGAGTCTTTGCCCCCATGCTGTGGCAGTCTCCCCAGTTACCATCAAGGCCTGGACCCTGCTTTCCTTCTTGGCACAACTAGGCACTTCTTTTGTGGGTTTACAGATTAGGTTCTCCTTAGTTCACCTGCCTGGTCTTTCTCTCCCACCCAAGGGCTTCTGTACCTTCAGCATTAGAAATAATAGGACATATGAGGAAACTTCCTAGCTTCAGTGACCAGACCATCTTGGAATCTAAGTGCATGTGTGGTTTCTAAGATAAACCACCCATCCGGATTATGTATTATTAATTTTATTGCTTTTTGCAGTTTCTTTTCACCATTTACCAACTGGTATGAAAATACTTCAGTATTTTAACAAGTATTACAGTGCCAACGCATCCTGGATGAATATCCGCCCTGGTTTATGCTATCGGGTTAATTCCTCAGACAAGATTCTAGATCCAAATTCTACTTCCCTTCAATTAGTTTTTAAATATAATTATTAATATAATTTTTGCAACTTCTTTTGGACATCTCAATCTTTAAATTATGATGGTATTACCATGTGGAAACTACCAAGCTGGAACTACTTATAATGCCCAACACTGTAGTGAGAAGGAGCTTTGACAAAAGTCATAGTTACATGTTCATACATGTACTGACAGACGGCAAAAGGAAAATAAAAGGGGGCCACAAAAGGAACAAAAAATGAGGCCAAAACTTAGTCTGCAGGAAAAGTACAACAGAGCATTAATTTCCAGCCAGTCATCAGAGGTTTGGTTTGGGCATGTTGGAGATAGAAGGAGTGTATACTTGTGTAAACAGATGAGTTGAAGAGAAAAGTTAATTATTACATTAAAATTTATATGCTCCATTAAGCTGTCTTTGTTATCCTAACCCATCCTGGTCTTTCCTTGCTTTGAATTAATATAACAGTCTATATATCATATAATTTTTCTGCACTTATTTTAAGTCATTTTTCAATATAAAAGTAATACATGCTCATTGCAAAAAAAAAAAAGCTATAGGAAAACAGATTAATGTTTAAGAACATAGACACTTAGGAATCAGACATGCCTTCTGCCCTCTCAGTATTCACTACTTGAGTTATGTAAGATTCACCTCAGAGAATTGTTGTAGGTATAAAATTAGATAATGCAGGGAAATGGGCCTTTAAAGAAAGTGCATAGTTTGTATAAATTCTTCCAGAACGTGGATATAAACCTCAAATATAAAAACGCAAAAGTATAGCAAAAATTGAATTTTGCAGATCTTGTGTGATCCAGAGAATGTCTTTAGTGGTTGTACCCTTTAGGCCTGGGGGCCAAGGAAAGCAGTATCCAGGAAGACTAAAAGTGCTTCTTCTTAATGAGAAAGCCTAGATTTTGAGAAGTTTCTGTTTCCTTGGCTAAATAAATCAGAAACCTATTCTAATTTTCTAACAAGTGGGTGCATTTGTATTTGTGTATTTATTTTGTTTGGGGAAGATATCTTCCTCAAAACCTATAATCCACCTGAAATTTTGCACATGTTATATATAAAATGTTTATAATAATGCCTGGCACATAATAAGTACTCAATAAAATTAAGTATTTATTAATAATTATTATAAAAAAGGAAAACTAAAATTTCTAATAATCCCACTCTAAAAGAGAACTACAGCTAGTATTTTGGTGCATGTAGTGCATTTGGTGCTTGTATTGAATGTGGTGCATGCATATTTCCCCTCTCTATAAAAATATATGTATTTGGCACTATTTTAAAAATTTCTTTTCCACTTAAATACATAATCTTTTGTTTTCTAATGAATATATTTTAAAAGAATTTTCAATAACTGTATAATAGTCCTTTATAAAGATGTATTATAATTTAATCCATTTTTTAATTATTGGATATTCAGAATATTATCCACTTATATAAAAACACATATAGATAATACATTTACATGCTAAACAGCACTACAGTGATTATCATCATACATAAATTTTTCAAGTGATTTCCTAGATGTGAGCCATTATGTACACATTCCTTTAACAACAGTTGCACTGTTGTCAACATGCTATCATAAAATTTAACATTTTTAGTCACAGTCTTGATTTGCTCTTAAATTTTTTTCTCTACGTCACTGCAAAATTCTTAAGGGTAGTGGTTGCTTTCTACTGCTTTTTCTATCCCCCACAGTGCCAGATCAGTGTCAAGCACAAAGAAAGATTCAAAATGAATTCTAACTTTAAAAAAGTATACTCATTTCAGCCTTAGGTGGAGAGGGAGGTCAACTAGAGGTGCTGTGGGGTTCAGGAGAAAAAAAACAGTAACCCTCTCATTAAGTATTTTAACAAAGGAAAAGTCACTAACTATAATTTAGTTTCATGCCAACCAATAAAAAGCATTTGATATAAACATGTAGTACTAAAATAACAGAATATTTCAAGGTTTGACTCTTCACATTTTATAACACATCAACTACCAAATTCAAAGAAGCAGCCATTAAAAACTAGTATAGATTGGAATTAGACACCTCTTAATCTTAATAATTACCACCAAGGAGATAATAATATAATGCACTAAAGGGAATAATAAAAAAATAAAATAAAATCAAGATTAAAATACTCATTGTGTGTTGGAAAAGCCAAACAACTCTAGCTTGAGGTCAAATTTTTCTTTAGAAAATTACTCTTATATGTTAAACTGAAGAAAGAAAAAAAGGGGCTTGCCTTACATCCATTTTCAATATTCAGTACAGGCCCAACTGTGCAAGGTTTGTTTAAATCTTTAGCATCTAAGGAAGATGAACTAAACTTTTAATGGAGCACTTAAGAACAAAGCAAATGGAATTATTTGTTAGTAGCTGTTACTAATGAAGGAAGTATAGCATTTAGATTTTGACAAGATTTATTGCCAAAGTCATTTTGATTCATCATGCTATACTAGATTTTTAGGGCACATGCCATAGATATCAGAACTCTGACCTAATAAGTTGTATACAAAATTATACAAAATAGCAGGCACTATTAGGAATTTGAAAATATTTTGTACTTAACAGTATAGTTATGATGGGATTTACAATTAGAAAATACTGATGAAGTATTTTAAAATTTAATTTGCAACATATAGGCAACAAAGTTAAAAACACCTCAACATTACATTAAGTACACAATTCAAATTGAGTAATTTCTTAAAATCATTATATAACTTATTTCACAATTTAAGCAATCAAGATTAAGATGTTCCATTTTGATCAGATAAGTGTTGAATTATGGAAAGGATAAGAAAAAAAGTTACCTTACTACACTATTTAAACATAATCCTTTATGGTTCTACTAACAATCTTCAACAATAATGGAATAAAAGAATCCAAAAACTTTAAAGTATGCATGGGAGACATACAAACAGAAAAATGATTTCTGTATGAGCTCAAAGTAATGATACAATCTGGGCTTGATTTCTAAAAAGACAACTGAGGCCCCTTTTCTTTTTAGCTGTAAACAACTTGCTGTTATGACATGTAATGCAATACCATATTTTGGGAAATTTCAAACATTCACAATCCACAGGAAAAATACTCAACACTCCTACACTATTTTTTTTTTAAGCCCATAATAGTGCAGTCTTTCAGCTACAAAGCCAGAAGCCAGTTAAAAAACCAGTACTTTTCCACTAGAGTTACTTATGGGGCGGGGAAGGGGATGTTTGACACTGCAAACGTTCAGGTCTAAAATAAGATCATTGCAAGGAGTTACTACAACACTCACGCTGCCAGCACTGTCATGGCAACAATGAACTAGCTAGGAGAATGCTCTTTTAACATTCAAAGTGAACCTTGAGTCTATTATTCATGGAAATATACCAAATTTTCTTTTAGGCAGTTCACTAAAGAAATCATCTTACTTGGTAATCTCTTAATGTAAAAATAAACCTTTCATACACCATATTTCCAAGATCACAGTCCAGAGTCTCCTTGTAATCAGCTGAAATTTGTAATGACGACATACTAAAAATTATGTACCACAATGAAACATGAAATTAATCAGGTTCCAAATGCAACTTCAAGATGGGTCAGGGTTTAAGTAAGAATCTGGTATGCATTTTACTAATGTCTAAGAATGTGGTTTCCCCTAGAAACACCAAAGTTTTACATTTCATCCTGAAGGAAAACTAATTTGGAACAAAAAGTAATAAATATTTTCACTGCTAGGAGCCTTATATTAAATTTTTATTCAGAAAGGGCAGTATAATGGTGAAAAGTGTGGTGTCTGTGGAGTCTCAATGCCTGGGTATGAAACCTGGCTCTTCTTACTAGCTACGATACCTCAGGCAAGTTATTTAACCTCTCTGGGCCTTGATTTTTCCTCATGATAAAGTAGGGATAATAATACCTACTCTTCAGTGTTGTTGTGAAAACTATATATACATATTTACACACACACACACACATATTCATTCATATATATATGAAAAGGGCTAAGAACTAGGCTCCCCATAAAGAATGCCATTTCTTACCACATTCAGAAATTTACATTCTGCCAAACTAGAAAGATTAAAAGACCGCTGCAGGTGACTTAAGATAACTTGGTTCCAATGTCACAACAGATTTTAATGGGGATACGCATGGCAGCTTAGGAGGAGTCTCAAAGACACACGCCACACATAACCAAGCAAATTCAAGAAATCTAACAGTACAAAATCTCTTCAAGTCCTGTTACCTTTCCTGGGGTATCTTTGATTACTTTGTTTTAATCATATCAAACTAAGCTGGGCCAGTTAGCTGGCAAGAATGAAAGGACTGTTTTGGGGACTTTCAGTTGAGTATGTCAGGATCCCATTGTGCGGAGCAGAGTAGGAACACTGATAGCGCAGCTCTACTCTTTAGTAGACCTTCGAGCCTAACAGTCTCTGCAGCAGATAACTTGCCTGAAGCATCAGGTATGAATCGACCAGGCACAGAAGATTCAGTTGCCTACTGACAACATTGGCATACAAGCCATGATTTGCTTTTCCTATATTATGTGTCCCTGGAGATGTATTTGAAAGTCAAAAGCTCACAAGTGGAATAATAGACTAACATGATATCAAGGGAGGAATCCAGTTCCCAGAAAGCTAAAACAATATTTATAAAATTCTTAATTTGCTTCCTAGAGGTGTTTTTTCCTCTAGGGTGCTATCCTCTGGGCCGGGGAACCTGGAAGGTTAGGTGCAAACTTTCCCAGCTGCTCAGGAACTTGGGTACCCTAAAAATCATATCGTGTCAGGGGCTCAATTTCCCATCTCTTTTCTATCGCACTGTGGGGGCAGAACAGAATATTAATAGTTAACATTCACTGAGTGCTTACTGGATTCCAGTAAGCACCGCACATGTTACCTCATCTAATCCTTTCAACTCTGTGAGGGAACTGAGGTTTAAGGAGGTTATGTAATTTCCCCAAGGTCACAGAGTTTGGCAGAGCAAGACTTAGAGCCAGGTCTGACTAACTCCAAAGCCCATGATCTTGACAATTATACTCTAATCCTGTTCAAATACTGAAGCAAAGGCCTTGGCCGTGGACCTCCCCATGTACACTAGACCACCTGGATGACACATGCAGCTGCCCGCCCTGCAACTCTTTCCTGCTGGTGCCATCCTGACATAGCAGAATGGTGTTAGACTCCAAGGAGGGGATGGATGCTACAAATCTGCCATCACCACTATGGCAAACCTCTGGGCATGCCAAACACCTACCTTGGGGCAGTGGCTGGTTAGAAGAACCCTCTGCTAAAGTTGGACATCAGCACTAATCAGCTTATATATAAAAATTCAATGTACAGAAGGTAATTAGGAGTGTCAATATATGTGGATACAGAGTGTGGGATGTATGAAAAATCCTGAAGTAATGCCAGTTTGGAGTTTGACTCATTAACTAAACCACCTCAGATCAAGCTTATCATCATCATCAACATTATTGCCAATACTTATTGAGCACTTACTATGTACTTCTACATGTTTTACACATTCATTTAATTCTCAAAACTACTCTGAGTTTGGTATTATTGTTACCCTCATTTTACAGATAAGTAGTCTCAAAGAGTTTATTCATAAATAAATTTGTAAGTTACAAAATATTGAAGGTTACAAAATGCTTTACCAATATGATCTTTTTAATAATCAAATCACAAGGTAGACAATTATGTAAATTCACAGATGAGGAAATTGAGACTACAGAGGTTAATTTATTCATGAGCATATATGGCTGGTAAAGAAAATCCAGTAAGATCTTTATTTTTTTTACAGTAAGATCTTTAAATCACTCTGAAGTAATATCTCTAGTCAATGTGAGACTGTACACGTCGAATAGTTAGAAAGCAAAATAAATCAAGAAATGTTTTTTAAGCAGAATCATTATAAAATTGGGCGCCTGGGTGGCTCAGTCGTTAAGTGTCTGCCTTCGGCTCAGGTCATGATCCCAGGGTCCTGGGATCGAGTCCCACATCGGGCTCCCTGCTCGGCAGGAAGCCTGCTTCTCGCTCTCCCACTCCCCCTGCTTGTGTTCCTGCTCTCGCTATCTCTCTGTCAAATAAATAGATAAAATCTTTAAAAAAAAAAAAAAAAAGAATCATTATAAAATTAAGTGAAACAGCCTTTTCCTTGCCATGTCAAAAGATAGATAAGCATAGTGTTTGGCATATAGAAGGTACACAACAAATACCTAATAAATGATATGAGAAGAAATAATTCACTAGGTTCAATGGTAAAATCTAGAATGTCTCAAAAAAAAATTCAATTATTTCTTAGAACCTCTGGCATCAACAAAACTGAATCAATACAGATTATATTTTATAATTTAAGTCTGCCAATGCCTACATTACTTGTTAGATGAAAAACTAGACACACCTTAATTTGGTGAGGTGTTATCACTATACAACTTTGAGAGACATTGTTTTGTGAGAAAACCTGTCTCCCTATCATTTAAATCACTTTTTACTTTTGAAAGGCTTCTCTTAAATATGTCCTTCAGTACCATTGAACATATCACCCTACCACTATTTTGCAAGGCTTGGCCTTTATCACATGATTGGAAGAATATCTTGCTGTGTTTAGGCTATGAATAGCATTTGAAAAATTACTCAGTTATAATTATAGACAGCTAACACCTGCCAACTTGCTAGAAAATGAAATCACGTAAAATTTTAAGATGAGTGTGCAATGCTTGTCAAACGCTTAAGTATCAAAACAGTCAATGCTTACTTTTAGTGGGGTAAACTAAGATTCTAACTAGACTTTACCGAACATTACACATAGAATTGACACATTATCTTAGCTAATTTTTAGAAAGTATATTAGCTTGTCAATTTAAACAATTTTAAAGTTAAAACACTAAATGAATACTATTTATACTATTAAATGAATACTTTTCATTTAATGAATATGTATATATGAAAGTTGATTTGGATCACTCACAAAATTCACATCATAAATTTTGTTTCCCTTTAGTATGGTTTAAGTTGTTTTAAGGTAATTTTATAATACAAATAATAACTTATAAATCTATGAAGCGGTTTCCCTTTTTATATTAAACATGGGGTAAGAATAAAATATAAAACTAAAAATATCTTTCTAAGGTAACGACATATTTCATTGCAATCTAATAAAATTTTCCTATTTTGTTATATAAAAGAGATTAGAACATGAGAAGACAGATAATTCTTGTTTTGCCAAATTTCACGAGTTTTTTTCTTATAAATTGAAAAATGTCAAAAACTGTGACAGTCTACCAGTAACACACAGACTTTTAACAATAACATTGCCAACTGGAAAGATCCAATAAATGGTCCTGTTATCCTACAAAACTCCCTAAGTATTTCCAGTGAAAAAGCATTTTTTAAAAAACAAACATCTTTTATTTTTTTAAAGATTTTATTTATTTATTTGAGAGAGAGAGCGAGCACGCGAGAGGGGTGAGGGGCAAAGGGAGAAGCAGACTCCCTGCTGAGCAGGTAGCCCAATGCAGGACTCCATCCAGGGACACTGGGATCATGAGCTGAGCCGAAGGCAGATGCTTAACCGACTGAGCCCCCCCAGGTACCCCCCAAAACAAACATCTTTTAAAAGATTTTTTAAAATACACAAACATTATAAATGTATCTTTATCAGCACTAGTTTAACGTGGTGTAGTAACCAAAAGGGAAAAAAAGCAAAGCATGGCATGTTTCCATAGTATGCCTATTTAGCTGAGGTTTTCATATTTCAATTTCCAGTCTGCCCAATGCTGCCAAACAATACCATCATCAAATATTCTGAGGAACTCTTAGATGCCCCTGAGTACACTGTGCCTGCATAATTAAAGTACTAGGTAATTTTATCAAGGTCATCAAAGGTCTCACTTAATGTAATAAACGTGGTCTAGAAAAGTTGGGTCAAAATAAGTCTTATTTTCCATTGACTTCTATTAAAAAAAATAAGTATTTTACCATATGGTATGAGAAAAATAGACTGATTTGAGAAATTGTGACAAAGAGATTAAAACTGGTGGCAAACCTTGCTTGGTCTAATGTACTTCCAGCAGTACTTTCATCCTTCTATGCATTTTAGGCACTGGCCCCTCCCCCAGCATCTCCCTTGTCCTTCCACAAGTTCTAAAAATTTCCCCATTTCTACGGTTCCCCCAGTCCATGTTAATTTGCTTCCACATAAACACTGCCTGTTTCCAAATATGAAAATTCTATGTGATTAAGACATGATATCAAATAGGACCCTTTTGTATCAAAGTTTTAAGTGATTGATAACCCTTTATTATATGCAAGATTGCATGTCTACTTTCTGTCAGGTCAGCTTCAGCAAATCCTCAAATTGGCTGTTTGAGTTATTAATTTATTTTCTATTCAAATGGTTAAAAGATATCCTGGAAATTTCTAGTGGTCACCAAAAGGAAAATGAATATAACTCTAAAAGAAAACAGCACACCCACGCCTATTTTCTAGTTCTTTTACTCCATGAATGATCTGTAGAGTACTTTAAGGGCACAGAGTGTTAAAGATGAGAAAATCTAATTAAGCTAAACTATTATTTCACAGGGTCCTTCATGATGTCGTGAGCAACCCATGACCTTAAATTGAAATCTAATAAGCAAGTGTTTAACATCCCATTTTTCTGCCAAACACTACATCCCATTTATAAATTTATAAATTAAACAACATGCTAAAAAAAACATTTTTAAATGAATCATTCTGGTTTTTTTTCCATGCTAGAGACCATCTGGGGCACTGTAACAGGAATTAAATATCTGAAATCTGAAAACTTAAAAAAAAGTATCCTTGTTAGTTTCAGTCTTTCTGAAGTCAGAACAAAGGAAGAGGATGGATGTATTTATATATTATAAAGAGGACACTGAGGGTAGATAGTACAGATATGATTCATCCTGTAAGCAAGCCAGTGGGTTAAAAAAAAAAAAAAAAAGATAAGCTCTTACTTTGTCTGCAAACCATTTAGAAAAAAAAAGTAGTTAAAAGCTGCCTTCAGTTTCTTCACATTCTCCACCCAAAGAAATACAGACAACCTGAGGGTAAATAGCATTCCCCACTGAGATCAAAAGCTACCGAAGAAAGTGGTCAAAGGTAGGAATGAGAGGAGGCACTGAATAGAGAAGTAAGCTAGGAGGCTTTCTGAAGGAAAGGGACTGAGTTTTCAGTGTATTAATAAAATAAGAAAGGCCAGAAAATAGTGGATATGGAAGAAAGAAACTTAGTGTAAATACTGAAAGAAGACTCTCATATTTGTTGTGGCCGAGAGTAGAGTGAATTTTCAAGATGTACCACCTTAATCTTTTGGCTTTGACTAGACATAGTAGTAAAAAAGAAATCAAAACAAAACAATCAGTTTAAAAGGCCAAATCTGCTTCTAGAATGTTCCTAACCTCATGTTACATTTTATATAATTATAAATTATGTTTCTAATCTAACAGAATCTAAATTATAACTAGACCAAAGCAATATTTTATCTAGTGAGATATTAGATCAGTTCTAATAGCAGCCTCTGACTAAACCTGACTACCTTGCATCCCCCTTCTTCCTCACCAACAGAAATTTTTTTGTTCAAGTGATGGGGGTGTCCTGGCTGTTAGGGGCTGAATGCAGATTAGTCCAAACCAAAACCAGAAACGCCCAATTTCCTTGCCAATGACTAGCTTAGAAAAGGGCATGTGATCCAACCCTAGTCAATAAAAACTGACAGGAAATCTGCCGGAGGCTGAGAAAAGCTTTTCTTCCCTGATAGACACAAGTGAAGAAACTCTTCTCATCTGTAGATGGGTCATGACTGCACGTGGAGCTTGGAATTGCTGAGGCAACCTTGCCACCATGAGTAGAGACAGTACTAGCTATGCTAAGGAAAGGAAAGCAGAGAGATAGAAGGCAAACAGGTAATGTAGTTTGATAATGAATCAATCAATTAAGCTTGAAATTGCCCAACCTCAAGATTTATTATACTAAGCAATAAATTTCTTATTGTTAAACCTACAAACTATATATTACCCAAATTGGATATCAAATGGATAACTGCAACCCTTAACAACTGAAATATGCATCATACCCAACAGCTAAAGTTTCATTTCTCCTTGGGGGGTAACAATGCTTCACTAAATGAAAGCCTCCTCCACCCCACTTAACAAAGATATATACTTTGTTACTTGTTCTAAACTTTCTAAAACCAAATTACTTTCAGATAGTGTTAATTGCTGGCATGCTTATAAGAAAATTTAAGTTTTCCTTTTTCACAGTACAGAAATGAAAATGATCAAATGACCATTCTTAGAAAAGTACTTGGCTATTTTGAACACTCCTCATAATCTTTTGATGAGTATTTACACACTCACATTCCTCCCTTAATTATGTGAATCATAAACACTACAGTTCACCAGTAGACTATACTAATGTATCTGGCCAGTGTTAATACACCTGTTCCTTTGTTTAGAGAATCAAACATATCGAAAAGGTATTATGGGGTTAAGAACAACAACAACAAACCCAGCATAAATAAAGCCTACTACTATGAGACTAGAAGACCTTCCTCAAAAGCAGGGAACAAGTTTTATTGATCTTCCAGTCCAGTGCCTGGCACAGAATAGTTCTCAAAAATGTGTTCAACAGATTTAAGTATGCTGATGTGAAATCAATAAATTGAGAACAGGAATACAGAGAATGCTCTCTCCCAATGTGCCAAATTTTTACAGGTTTAGCCATTTTGAGTTGAATCCATCCTACCCCTACCCCACCAACTCTCTTCCTGACTATGGTCGTCTGAGCTGATTTACAGCAATTAAGAGCAAGAACAGCTGCAGGAATTGCAAATTCAGTTCAGCTTCTGCTGCTTTACCAATGAATAACAGAAAGCATTATGGAGCACTACATTTTATAATTTGGTTTCTCATGTGAGGCTGGAGCGGTATATGGAAGCCAGATGACATTGGACATTACGTGACATCTTAAGAAGTTTAAATTCTATCCTCAAGGATTTTAGGCAGGAGAGTAACATGATCAGATTTCATTTTAGATAAATGACTCTGAAGTTATGTGGAGGATGGATATCAAGGTGGAGGATGGGTTAAGTCTGGAGAAGTGACAGATAACAATGGCAGAACTACAACCATAGCAGGGGCAGAAATCCCTTCAGGAGCTTTTTCTAATCAGATGTATCATAGGCAACTTAATCTCCACATGTCTAAAATAGAACTCACCACTCCTCCCAAATTGATCCTTTACCACTATTCTGTCTCAGGAAATGGCTGAACTATTCACCAAGTACTTCAAGCCAGACCCAGAGAGCATCCTTGATTTTACTTTCCTCATCTCCTATATCCAATTCAATACCATATCCTGTGGTTGCTAACTCTTAGCAATCTCCCAAACCCATAGATTGTTTCCCACTTTTCCCCACTATATCCTACTCCATAATTTTCGCTTTGGACTAGTGGAATAACCTCCTAACTGATGTTGCACATCCACTCCTGACCCCTGAAATTCATTCTCTGCATTGCTCCCAAAGTAATCCTTCAAATACACCATGGATCATGTCCCCATCTTGCTCAAAACCCCTCTGTGGATTCCAATTGTTACTAGGATAAAGTCTACCACTCTTAACTTGGCCTACAAGATCCTCTGTTATCCAACTCCTGCCTAAAGACAGTAAGAATTCCTAAAAAAAAATAAATAAATAAAATAAAGACAGTAAGAATTCCTAATATTACTGAGCATTTCTTATGTGCTATTGCACTGTGCTATGTTTTGCAAGCATTTTTCATTTTATTCTCATTGTGAGCATTGTTTTCATTTTGCAGATGAGGAAACTGAGTCAAGGAGAAATTATGCAACTTATTCAACATTGCAGAGCTAATAAAGTATTGGAGCCAGATCTGACAGAGAATGTGCTTAAGTTTTCACTCTCCCTTCAAAAATATGCTCCAACCACATTGTGTTACTTTCCGTTCCTAGAACTCATCTGCTCTCTCTTGCCATGAGCTCTTTACACAACTGTTCCCTATGTGTGGAATGTCCCCCTCACAAATTTCATTTTTGTCTGGATTACAGCTATTCATTTGTCAAATCTCTGCTTAAATGTCATCTCTTCAGGGAAGTCTTCCCTCACTATCTAAAATTACATTATTTGTTTACTTCTTTATGGTCTCTCTCTAGTAAAATGTCAAAATTGTTCACCACTGGTTCTTAGAATGGCATTCGCCAGGGGTTCAATTAACATTTGTTGTCTGAAGACATGCATGAATGATGTGGGGATGGAAACTCCCTAATCTGGTGACTTTATTCAGGCTGATAAGAAATAAAAAGAAGCCAAATACGAATTTGTTCATCTACTGGATATTTAGTAGCTTCCAGGTCCCAGCCAATACTCTTGAGAACTTAACGGCCCTTCCGAGGGGACAGACATAAACATCTGATGATTGCACAATAGAAGTACAGTGCCTGTTATAATAGTAGCAGGAATTAAGTGCAATAGATGCAGAGATGCAAAAGGAGTATAAATCTATGGAAAACCTTCACAGTGGAGTAGACTCTTGAACTTTTTTTCAGGATGAATGAATCCTGAAATATATATCACATAGCCCATGTCTTTCACTTATGAAAAAGGAGAGGAGCATTCATTTTATATGGGGGCACTTTACATCTCCTTTAATTCTCACAACAGCTCTATGTTATTATTCCCATTTCAGAGATGTGGAAATCCAAACTCAGATAGATCAAGTAACTTAAGTTGTCCAAGGTTATGCAGTACATTAATAAAGGAGGAGAATTTGAGCCCAGGTCTGACTCCAGTACTCATTTACTTACCAATATATCACAGTCCTTTGACCCTGCATTCCCCAGAGCCTAATTACTTCTGTTTTCAATATAATTCTTAACTAAATTGGTTATCTGCTTTCCCATTTGAATATAAATAAACAGCAAAATTGAAGATTCAGGAAGAGAACAAAGTATACTGACAGTAAGGGGAGGAACAGAAAAACTATTAAAAATTGAATACAAAAATTCAAAAAACATGGATCATGTAGTCCTATACACTCCACCTCAGTTAAACAATAGTACTTGATGTGCCTAATGATGATCCCTTTATGGGAAAAAAATGGTTGTTCTAGACACTACAGTCTAAGAAATAGAGAAATAACTTTCAAGGCTTAAAAGGGTAAACTTCAGGTATCCAGAAAATTAATTCCTCTCTGATAACTCTGGATAAATGAATTGTAACAACTGTTCCCGAACTGTTTGTGAGAAGAAATATCCCAAGATCTTGAACAGAGTCTTCATTTTATGGACATGATTATTTTTCTGTTGCTTTAAACTAACCAAAATAGAAAAACTATTAATCTTAGCTTATATATATATACCCAAGTAAACTATAAGTTTTAAGAACTTCCCATAAATGACTTCAAACACATGGACTGAGTAATTTAGACTGACCAGCATATTGTCACTGACCATTCTTAGGATCTAAAAACAACCTTTCTCTAAACAAACAAGCCCAAACAAAACCCTTCTAATAAATCTTCCAATAAAACAGGGGAAATTGATTATGTACAGAACAGGAGGAAAACTAACATTTTTAATCTGTTGCACTGAAAACTTAAGTAGGTATGCATGTGAAAAAGAAAAATCAAACAACTGAGGCAAACACAGAGAAAACTAATGAATAATTTACCATGAGCATTTCTAGCATTCACTCAACCTGGGTTCAACT
The DNA here is from genome assembly GCF_002201575.2 of Neomonachus schauinslandi. NCBI lineage: Eukaryota > Metazoa > Chordata > Mammalia > Carnivora > Phocidae > Neomonachus > Neomonachus schauinslandi. Next base: position 51,836,333 of record NC_058410.1, on the reverse strand, counting down.
TTTCAATCTGAAGATGTTAGCTCCTTTATAACACAGGCTTTTATTATTTTATGTAATTCATTTTTTTTAAAAAAAAAGAAAGGTTGTCTTTAGAGAACAGACCCTGATTTTTTGTTTTGCTTTTAAGAACATGAGAAAACTTTCACCAATTATCCTGAACAAGTGAAGAAACATTTAATATCCTTTATCATTTGAGAGGCTTAAATGAGAAACTTTCCACACAGAATATTGTTTGTAACAATGTGAAAAGTATACTGACTATACTTCCTAACAACATGTAAAAATAAATATACGAAAAAGCAAGTCTTTACTTGCAATTAACTGTAACTTTCTCATACTTTTCTGGGAGGAATGCAGTTTCTGCTAAAACTCTCTAGAAAGACAATTCTTGTTTACTTGTATTTGAAAACTGCTTTTACTTTAGTTCCTCTTGTACAGTTTTGGCCCCAGATTCAATGACTTACAAGCCACTCTAAATTTAAGATGTAGAAGGAATTCGTAATGGGTTCACATAACCACCTAGCAGCAAATACAAAGTGAATAACTGCAAGTAAAACTGCACTGTACTAGATGGACAGTTGTAAATACAATGTTTTCTTACCTGGACGCTCTTCAAAATAAATTCACTTTTCTCTCTTACATCTTTAAAGGGACATCTCTTAGAAAGCATAAGCAGATGAGCAAGAAGTTTATTCAACCCATCCAAAGAAACAGCATTTGAAAGCCCGTCTGATGGACGAAGAGGTGTCTCTTTCACCGAACGAAGATACTCGGTTTTTCTCAAAACGGTTTGCTTAATGTTTTCCAGTGCTGTCTCTCTAGTAGTTGAATCTCTACTGCACAGTCCATCCCATCTCACTTCATTCTCTCCTTCAGCCATGACAACTGGAGATGTTTTTCTTTGCCGTCTTCAGTTACCCTTCAGCATGTCCCCAAAAGCACTTTGTATTTTTAAAACGAGAAATGTAAGAATAAAATCGGAGAAATCGAATCGTCATGAAAACACAAATGTCTGGGAGACATCTGGAACCAGAAGTGTCTTTTATATTAATGGCTTGCAACCGATCTGCAACACAGAACTCACCCTCTCCTACATGAAGGGGCAGTCTTCTTGTCAGAGATTTTTAAAAAGTTGGAAAGTTAGCACCCTACAGCGCTGGCTTTGCTGGACAGGCAGTCTCGGGGAAGTGTTCTTCGTCTCGCGGGGTCAGCGGATATCCTCACGTTGTGGCGCTGTCAAATCCGTGCTCTGCCCAAAAAGGCTGGTAACAGTTGAATGCGCTCCAGCCATTCGGGGTTTTTGGTCTGGGCAGCCACCGTGTTCTCAGGAGCATTCCCACCCCGCCCCTCCTCCGGCACCAGTCTCCGCCCTCGGCAGCTCCTCCCTACCCCTCAGCGGCCAGCCGGGAGCTGGTGGGGAAATCTCGCCAAACCCTTGCTCACTGGCTGCCGCGGCTGGAGACCCGGTCGCTCCTTGGTGGCGGCAGCTTCTGGCAGCCGCTCTCTCAGCTGCAGCGCTGGAGGAAAGTGTCTCCGGCCCCGAAAATTCTGGATCCCCGAACAGACGCCACTTCTTTTCCTATACCTGCGTCCTCGCCCACCGCCCATTAAACCTGAGGAGCACAGGGCTGGGCCGCAATCCCCGAAAGCCAGGCTGGGCCGCGGAGCCGGCGGAGAAGCCAGGCCGGAGGCGCAAAGCCCTCCCCTTCACCCAGCCCCATCTGTGGGGCTCGGCCCAGAGGGCGGGAGCAGGGAGGGGAGATGGGGTCCTCACCCCAGCCCCTCCCCTTTCTCCGCCCGGCATTAACCAGGAGCCGCCCCTGCCCCAGCGCCCTCTTCCCCGCCCTAGCAGATGCGACCCGCGGAGGCAAAGCCATTGGAAAAAGCCCCGCCCTCCGACCGGCTACCTCCAGACCCCAAGTCCGGGAGCGGCCGCCAACTGCTGCCGGCTGCTACGCATGCGTGATGGCGAGCAAGGCGCATGCGCCTACGGGGCATTTTTTTGCGTCGGGGGCGTTTTTCGTCCCCTGGCGTTTGGATTATCCCGGCTGGAGAAGGGGAAAGAAAAGTAAGGAGCTGAAGTATAGTGAAACTATAACAGACAAGACAAGCACGGCAAAGAAAGAGGGTGTAAACACACACCTGGAAGAAATTGAATCGAAATTTAAGATTAGCCTGAAAATAGTGACAGTCTCTTTATTACGCCAAATCCGAGATTTAAGAGGGCAGGGCGGTCTCGCATTGACTTCTGGGAAATGTGGTTTTTTTTTTTTTTTTTTGATGTGCCGACGCGTTCTGTCGGCGATAGAAACTACAGCCCCCAGGAGCCACTGCGACGTTGCCTGTAGCGGCCTTCGAGCCAACGGTTAGCGCGGGCGGACGGAGGTTGATAGCGTCGACTTGGTGAGCACTGTAGCTTTGGCTGCCAATTTTTCTTTGACAGGATTTTTTCCTTCTTCCATTTCCTCAGGGATTCTGGAGACCAAGCTATCTAGAGCTGTCCTCCTTAGTTCAGGGATAGTGTCCAGTAATTTGCCTGGGAAGGAGTAGTCCGAATGCCCCAGGCCGAGGGCGCCTTAAGGCGCGAGGAGTGATTGCGATGCCAAGGGTCTTAGGGAACAGCAAAAGGCCGGGCTGGAGGGATGCTGTGGAAACTGGTGCATTTTGCTGCGGCCTCTGCTTCCGCCCTTTCAGGTGGACTCGCGCGCGAGGGATTGGGTATCTCTGTGCAATTGCACTTTTGTTTGGCATTGCATAGGGGTGTTCTGTGTTTTATGCGCTCAAATGAAATCCCACGCAGGGCTTTGAAAGCGAGTTGTCAAATCCATTTTGTATGAGACTAAGGGGAAAAGAAACCCCAGTATTCCTAGCTATGAATGTTTGCAGGCTTTAAGGATATTATATGAAAAAAGACCTATAAAAATCTCCAAAATTAGTATATTTGGAAGATTCATTTGTTTAAAAATTACTGTTTGTTTTTAAAAAGTCATTCCTCTTGAGAAAAGTCAAGGTGTGAAAGGCAGTCAGTGGACTGAAAACCAAATTAGATTTTAATTCTTCACATTGTGGAATAGATGTGTTTCTAAAAATTGAGCCATGGGGCGTTTGGGTGGCTCAGTCAGAAGAGCATGCAACTCTTGATCTTTGGGTGGTGAGTTCCAGCTCCCATGTTGGGTGTAGAGATTACTTAAATAAAAACTTTTAAAAATAAAATGAAAAAATAAAAAAGAAAAATTTAGACTTATGAGGTACTGAGTATACAACAGTGAAAAAGACACATTCCTTATCTAGTTATAGAATCTACTGGTTAAACACACAATTACAGTACAATATGATATCTGGCTATCTGGGATGGCTGGAAAGAAGATCAGTAGCTTAATGCTGGAAAGTCGGGGAAATCTTCATCCCAGGGAAAGAGGGCTAAAAGAACAGCATATGGTGAGGCTCAGAAGTGCTGCAAATAAGCCAAATCACCTATATTTTGGGAAGGATAACTTTTTGTGTATTGATGTACTTTGAAGCTGCAAAGAGGCAAGTACTGTGAATTTTCCAGATAGTTTCTGAAAGTGACCTGTCCTTGAACAGATTTATAGTTTCAGTGAATTGGTCTAATTTGGAAAGCCTTGCTACATTCTCTGCTACTGGTTTAAATCAGAATTTTTTAAAAATGTGAACTTCTTATGAGTATGATTTCAAAAACTAAAAAAGACATTCCTTTTTTGTCCTTTTTTGGGCTCATCCTCTTTTGTCCATTGCACAAAGAGTAGGGTAGTTTCTTAAATCTGGGTCCCCTTTTTACTGCATAGTTGAATATAATCCCTTCCATACCCATGGTTTCGCTACCACCTATGACTTTTAAATGTATACCTCCACCCACCTTTACCTTTCCAGCTTTCATATATCCATTTCCTTGATATTTCTTTTTTGATATCTCAAAAGCACCTCAAGTTCAACATGCCTAAAACCAAATGCATGGTTATCTCTAATGAGTCTGATTCTTAACCAGTGTTTCCTATTTCAGTTAACAATCCTACCATCCACTTCTGAAAATTTGAAAACTATGCATTATTGATTTATTCCTGTCCGTCATACCTCTATAACCAATTATTACCAAGTCCTATCAATTTCATCTCCCAAATATCCTCCAAATCCATCCTTTTCCCACCATCTACACAAGTGCAGTCTTTTCCAAATTGCCATAATCTGTTGCCAAGACCACTGCAATAGCGATTATTCATTCTGGCCTTTCTCCATTAGTTCTCCACACTGGAGCCATAATGATCTTTTTGAAATGCAGTTCTGACTAGATTTTTCTCTTAAAATCATTCATTGCTGTCTCACTATTCTTAAGGCAAAACTTCTTTGTTAAGCATAATATCATTTTGTCTCTTTCCACCTCTCCATCCTCACTTTAATATACCTACCACTCTCCACCGATCTCTGCTTCAGCCATACAAATCTTTCTTCAGTCACTGGTTCTCATATTCCCTTCATCCATTTATAGACTCAACAAATATCTGTTGAATATCTACTTTGTAAGGGGACAATCACATATGTCATTGAGCACAATATACATTGACACTTGAACAACATGGGTTTGAACTGCAGAGGTCCACTTACATGTGCCTTTTTTTTTATAAATAGTGTAAATCTGTTTTCCTTATGGCTTTCATAATAACATTTTATTTTCTCTAGCTTACTTTATTGTAAGAATACAGTATATAGTACGAATACAGAATATGTGTTAATGTGTTAATCATTTATGTTATCCATAAGGCTTCTGGTCAACAGTAGGCTTTTAGTAGTTAAGTTTGGGGGAAGGCATCAGAAGTTATATGGATTAAAATTTGTGGGATTTTTTTTACTTCCTGTTGAGGAGTTGGCACTCCTAACCCCCACGTTGTTCAAGGGTCAACTGTACAAAAGTCCCTACTGTCATAGAGCTTGCATCTATTAAGGGGAGATCAAAAATAAATATGTAATATATGTGGTAAATGAAGGCAAATGTGGTGGAGAAAAATAAGAGCCAACCAGGAAGGGGACTAAGAAGTGCCAGATTGTGGGGGGGCAAGGTTCACTTTTAAATAAGGTGGTCAGAGAAGGGGACATTTGAGGGGATCTGAAGTAGGAGGAGGAATAAGTTGTACAGCTACTTGGAGGAAGAACATTCCTGTGAAGAGAACAGCCAGTACAAAGGCCTGTGGGCAGGAGCAAAGAAATAGCAATGTGGCTGGAGCGCAGCGAGTGCAGGGGAGGAAGATAACGTGAGATCACAGAGAAAGGAGGTCACATAGGTGATTGAAAGGACTTTGACTTTTTAATTAAAATAGGAAACCATTGGAGGGCTTGGAGCAGATCAGTTGCATGATCTGACTTTTTAAAATGATTACTTCTTTGAAATTGTGTTGAGCATAGACCAGGGCGAAGCAAGTGTAGAAGCAGAGACACTAGTTAGGAAGCTAAAGTAATGTGTAAGACTGATGAATCACAGACCTGTACCTCTGAAACAAATAATACATTATATTTTACAAAAAAAAAAAAAGATAGTAGGAAGGGAAAAATGAAGGGGGGGAAATCGGAGGGGGAGACGAACCACGAGAGACTATGGACTCTGAGAAACAAACTGAGGGTTCTAGAGGGGAGGGGGGTGGAGGGATGGGTTAGCCTGGTGATGGGTATTAAGGAGGGCACGTACTGCATGGAGCACTGGGTGTTATATACGAACAATGAATCATGGAACACTACATCAAAAACTAATGATGTATGGTGACTAACATAACCTAATAAAATAAAATTAAAAATAAAAAAAAATTAAAAAAATAAAGTAATACTTCAGGTGAGAGGTGATAGTGGTAGCTTGGACCAAAGTGCTAACAGTGGAGGCAATGGGAAGAGGCCCACAGTCTGGATCTATTATGATAGTTTAGCCAACAAGTTTTATTGATAGATTAGATATGAGATGTGAGAGTATAGGAGTCAAAGATGACTCCAAAGTTTTCAGGCCGAACAATAAGAAGTAAGGAATTACCATTTAATGTTGTGGGAAAGTCTCCAGGTTTGTGTACGGAGCTAGGGAGGTGGAAGTCAAGAGTTTTGTTTGGCCATGTAAAGTTTGAGATGTCTCTAGGATATTCAAGTAGAAGTGTGGAGTTGGCAAGTTGGGTAAATAAGTATAGAGATGAGATGAAAGACCTGGCTGTAGATAGAATAATTGGATTTCATAGTAGTGTTTTAATAGCAGTTAAAGCCTGAGAATTGTTGGTGTCACAAAAAGAGGTGCTCCATAGAGTTTAGGTTGATCTGGAATCATCTGCAAAGGGGACTATGCAGGAGCAGCCAGTGAACACAGAGTGTGGTGTCCTAAAAGCCAAGTGAAAGTGGTTAAAGAGGAAGGAGTACTAAGTATGTGAAGCGCTGCTCTAGATTAAGTGAGATAAGGATTGATAACTGACCACTGTGTTTAGTAGAATGGAGGTCATTGAGGATCTTAAGAGCAGTTTTGGTGGAGTAAAGAGTATAAAAGTCAGATGGTCATTTTATTTAAGAGAGAATGGGAGAAGAACTGGAGACAGTGAGTATAGATGCAGTACCTTTGTACTGTTTTCTTTGTCCAGACTTTTTCAGCCTGTCTTTGACTTCCCTTCCTATAGATCTTAGCTCAAATACTGCTTTCTCAGTTTCCCTGATCTGATTAAATGCCCCTATTATAAATATACTCTTATTTTAACGTATGTCTCTACTTGCTAATAAGTTAAAAATGTAGTTTTATAATGGTCTGTGATAATTTTGTGAAAGTGTGCCTGCTTTTTAAAAAATTATTTATTATTTGAGAGAGATAGTGTGTGTGCAGGGGGGCAGGGAAGGGGCAGAGGGAGGGAGAGAGAATCCTAAGCAGACTCCACACCCAGCGTGGAGCACGTCAGGCTTGATCTCATGACCCTGAGATCATGACGTGCACCAAAATCAGGAGTCGGATGCTTAACTGACTGAGCCACCCAGGTGCCCCAGTGTGTGCTTGCTTCTAAAGCTTAAGCACAGAAGAGCAGCAACTGTGCTGACTTTTGCTCATCATCTGCAGCTCTGAGTACAGTGCTTGGCATCTAGTATGAACTTTGAACATATTTGATGGATGAATGGAAGAAAAATATAATGTCACAGAATTTTCAAAGTTATTGCATATTTATCTGTTGTTAACAAAAACACAAGATAATTGGTAGCAGGTACTTTATTATAATGAAAACATTTTAGAAAATTTGTCTTTTTTTAAAGAGATTTTATTTATGTATTTGAGAGAGAGAGTGCGGCATACACAAGGGGATGAGGGGCAGACTCCCCACTGAACAGGGGAGACACAGGGGCTTAATGGAGTGAGCCACCCAAGTGCCCCGAGGAGTTGCTGCTTTAAATGAAGAGTGCTTTAATCAAGGAGAAAGCTGACTGGCTGGTCTCTAAGAGGCCTTTATTATGAAATTCATTGATGAATTTACCATAAAAAAACAGCACTCCTAAGTCCTGTGGGCTTAGAAACACAGTCTTTTTTTTTTTTTAGTTTAGTTTTATTCTTATTTTTTTATTATGTTATGTTAGTCACCATACAATACATCATTAGTTTTTGATGTAGTGTTCCATGATTCATAGTTTGCGTATAACACCCAGTGCTCCATGTAATACGTGCCCTCCTTAATACCCATCACCGGGCTAACCCATCCCCCCACTCACCCCCACAAAACACTCAGTTTCTCAGAGTCCATAGTCTCTCATGGCTCATCTCCCCCTCGGATTCCCCCCCTTCATTTTTCCCTTCCTTCTCCTAATGTCCTCCATGCTATTCCTTATGTTCCACAAATAAGTGAAACCATATGATAATTGACTTTTTCTGCTTGACTTATTTCACTTAGCATAATCTCCTCCAGTCCCATCCATGTTGATGCAAAAGTTGGGTATTCATCCTTTCTGATGAATGAACCACATCTTCTTTATCCATTCGTCTGTTGAAGGGCATCTGGCTCTTTCCACAGTTTGGCTATTGTGGACATTGCTGCTATGAACATTGGGGTGCATATGGCCCTTCTTTTCACTATATCTGTATCTTTGGTGTAAATACCCAGGAGTGCAATTGCTGGGTCATAGGGTAGCTCTATTTTTAATTTTTTGAGGAACCTTCACACTGTTTTTCAAAGTGGCTGTACCAACGTGCATTCCCACCAACAGTGTAGGAAGGTTCCCCTTTCTCCACAACCTCTCCAACATTTGTTGTTTCTTGCCTTGTGAATTTTTGCTATTCTGACTGGTTTAAGGTGGTATCTCAATGTGGTTTTGATTTGAATTTTCCTGATGGCTAATGATGATGAACATTTTTTCATGTGTCTGTTAGCCATTTGTATGTCTTCTTTTGAGAAGTGTCTGTTCATGTCTTCTGCCTGTTTTTTGACTTGACTGTTTTTTGGGTGTTGAGTTTGAGAAGTTCTTTATAGATCTTGGATATCAGCACTTTGTCTGTGGTGTCATTTGCAAATATCTTCTCCCATTCCATGGGTTGCCTCTTTGTTTTGTTGACTGTTTCCTTTGCTGTGCAGAAGCTTTTTATTTTGATGAAGTCCCAAAAGTTCATTTTCGCTTTTGTTTCCCTTGCCTTTGGAGACATGTCTTGAAAGAAGTTGCTGTGGCCAATGTCGAAGAGGTTACTACCTATGTTCTCCTCTAGGATTTTGATGGATTTCTGTCTCACATTGAGGTCTTTCATCCATTTTGAGTTTATCTTTGTTTATGGTGTAAGAGAATGGTTGAGTTTCATTCTTTTGTAGATAGCTGTCCAATTTTCCCAGCACCATTTATTAAAGAGACTTTTTTCCATTGCATATTTTTTCCTGCTTTGTCGAAGATTATTTGACCACAGAGTTGAGGGTCCATATCTGGGCTCTCTATTCTGTTCCATTGGTCTGTGTGCCTGTTTTTTGTGCCAGTACCATGCTGTCTTGGTGATCACAGCTTTGTAATATACCTTGAAATCAGGCAACGTGATGCCCCCAGCTTTGTTTTTTTTTTTTTCCAATATTTCCTTGGTGATTCGGGGTCTTTTCTGATTCCATACAAATTTTAGGATTGTTTGTTCTAGCCCTTTGAAAAATGCCGTTGGTATTTTGATCGGGATGGCATTGAAAGTATAGATTGCTCTGGGCAGCATAGACATTTTAACAATGTTTATTCTTCCGATCCATGAGCATGGAATGTTTTTCCATCTTTTTGTGTCTTCTTCAATTTCTTTCATGAGTGTTCTGCAGTTCCTAGAGTATAGATCCTTTACCTCTTTGGTTAGGTTTATCCCAAGGTATCTTATGGTTTTGGGTGCTATTGTAAATTGAATCGATTCTCTAATTTCTCTTTCTACGGTTACATTGTTAGTGTATAAGAAAGCAACTGATTTCTGTGCATTGAGTTTGTATCCTGCCACATTACTGAATTGCTGTATGAGTTCTGGTACTTTGGGGGTGGAGTCTTTTGGGTTTTCCACATAAAGTATTATGTCATCTGCGAAGAGAGAGAGTTTGGCTTCTTCTTTGCCAGTTTGAATATCTTTTATTTCTTTTTGTTGTCTGATTGCTGTTGCTAGGACTTCTAGTACTATGTTGAACAATAGTGGCGAGAGTGGGCATCCTTGTCGTGTTCCTGATCTTCAGGTAAAGGCTCTCAGCTTTTCCCCATTGAGAATGATATTTGCTTTGGGTTTTTCATAGGTGGATTTTATGTAATTGAGGAATTTTCCCTCTATCCCTATACTCTGAAGAGTTTTAATCAGGAAAGGATGCTATATTTTGTCAAATGCTTTTTCTGCATCAATTGAGAGGACCGTATGGTTCTTCTCTCTCCTCTTATTAATGTGTTCTATCACATTGATGGATTTGCGAATGTTGAACCACCCTTGCATCCCGGGGATAAATCCCACTTGGTCGTGGTGGATGATCCTTTTTAATGTACTGTTGGATCCTGTTAGCTAGGATCTTGTTGAGAATTTTGGCATCCATATTCATCAGGGATATTGGTCTGAAATTCTCCTTTTTGATGGGGTCTTTGCCTGGTTTGGGGATCAAGGTAATGCTGGCCTCAGGGAATGAGTCTGGAAGCTTAAAAACACAATCTTGCTAAGTGTGCAAGAGTTTGTGAGACGTGGAGATTGTGTGTGTGTGGATGTGTATGTGAGTGACTGATGGATTTATCAGGGTGCCAGTTTATTAGTATATTTTGAGATACTTGCCAAGTAGATAGCATATAGTCTCTCTGACCAAGGAGTTTTCTCTGTAAGAAAATTACATGAAAAATCATCAGATTGCTTAGGAACTTGGAATCAGAACAAAGGAAGCTAGAGACATGTTGTGGTCACTTAATAGCATTTAGCTATGAGAACCTCCACAGTAGAGCTTTAATTACCTTCATTTTTTTTCTTCTCTGAGTTGCTTTTTCTCTTTTTCCATTCCTGACTCTTCTTTTTAATAAAAACATTTGTTAAAAATGTTAAAACATTTATTTTTTTTTAAGATTTTATTTGTCAGAGAGAGAGAGCACAAGCAGCGGGAGTGGCAGGCAGAGGGAGAAACAAGCTCCCCACTGAGCAAGGAGCCCAGTACGGAACTCAGTCCCAGGACCCTGGGATCATGACCTGAGCCGAAGGCAGACGCTCGGCCGACTGAGCCACTCAGGCGTCCCTGTTAAAACATTTATATTGTAGCCTAGTCTCTGACTCTAGAAGCTAACTTTGCATATATCTGCTTTGGTCCATTATATACTGATTTATAGTTCAGCCCTCAGAGAGTAACCAAGTTTTCCTAGGCCCCACATCTCATGTGGAGGTACATTGGTCATAAGCTTAGCAACAAGGTCTGAGCTAGAGATACATATTTGAAAACTATAAGTCTTTTGGAATATTTTGTTTTATTTTGCTTTTAAGCTACCATATCTAAATGTTACTGTGTTTCAGGCACTCTGTTGAATGCTTTGCATATAAATTATTTTATGCTTACATGGCTAAAAAAAAATTATAGAATTGACCCCAAACTTAACCACTATGTTAGCATTATACTATAACCATGGGAGTGAATACACTTGGCTGTGGAGAGAATGCAGAATTAGAAATCAGCCAGGGTAGTCTGAAACTAACTAGAAAAGAAGAAAATAATCTGGAAACCAGGAGATGGGTAACCGAGAGATTTGAAAATTTCAGAAGGAATGATTAGTCAGTATGCACAATGCCACCAACAGGTCTAGAAAGCTGAAGTTTCTAGATGGGTTGACAACTAGTAGCCCCTGTTACAGTATAATATATGCATCTGGCATATATTTCCACATTAATATTGAATAACTATGCTGTGTTGAGATAAAGATTGATTGACTTGAAGGGACGCCTGGGTGGCTTAGTTGGTTAAGCAGCTGCCTTCGGCTCAGGTCATGATCCCAGGGTCCTGGGATTGAGTACAGTATCGGGCTCCCTGCTTAGCAGGGAGTCTGCTTCTCCTTCTGCCTGCCACTCCTCCTGCTTGTGCGCGCTCTCTCTCTCTGACAAATAAATAAATAAAATCTTAAAAAAAAAAAAAAAGATTGATTGACTTGGGATGGCCTGTAGGGTAAAACCATGCTGCTCCCAGAGGGTAGGAGAGTCTCGCCTAAAGGGCTGGCATTTCTCTTGTTTGGCTTGTACCAAAAGGCAGGTTCCGGCTCAGGAAACTACAACTCAGAAAAAGGATTTAAGTAAGTGGGCATGGGTAAGTCTGGATCTCTGTGGGCTTTCCTAAGTTTAGTCTTTAAGGAGGGGATATGGTAGGCATGAATTTTTGAGTGGTGGGTGCTAAAATAGTGCTAACCAGTTGAAGATAGATCAATAAGTAGGATAGAATGGGGCCTAAAAGCCCCAGAGAGAAAATCCTAACTTTGAATATTTGCTACCTGGTTTCCTTTTATTATCTGTGCTCTCTTTTATTATTCTCTAGCCTTAATAAAGTCTTATTTAAGTTTTATAACTTTATATTTACTGTATCAAAATACAGAAAGAAAAGAATCATATGATCATAGATCTAACTAGGAAAGAGCATTATAGGGAGACCAGTACCCTTCTCCCAGTGAAAGCCAGTGGGTAGGGACAGTGCTTATAAGATCTCTAAGGTGAAAGTGAATATTGAGGACAATAATTGGTACTCAGTAATTTGCCCTTCTGCATATGGAGGTTTTTCTTTCATTGTCAATCTCAGAGGATCTGGGTTTTATTTATTAAAGAAGACAGGGCAGCTTTCATATCAGAAATTCATCAGTGACCTTTTTCATTTCACTCACAGGGGGATGGAGGGATGGAAGCCAGATATTTGCATTCATTTATTCCGTGTTTATTGAAAACCTACTATGGACAACTCTGTGATTGGCAATAAGTATACAGCAGCATACTTAAAAAGCTCCTGTTCAGAATTGCCCTTAAGAAGTGTATAATCTGGGCGCCTGGGTGGCTCAGATGGTTAAGCGTCTGCCTTCGGCTCAGGTCATGATCCCAGGGTCCTGGGATCGAGTCCCACATTGGGCTCCCGGCTCGGCGGGGAGCCTGCTTCTCCCTCTGACCCTCTCCCCTGTCATGCTGTTTCTCTCTTGCTTGCTCTCTAAAAAATAAATAAAATCGTTAAAAAAAAAAAGGAAGTGTATAATCTATGTGAAATATAGCCCACTCTTTGAAGAAGCTTGGCTGAACAGTGAGGCATAGAGATAGGGTAGTAGCTGAAGGTCTATATGAGAGAGAATGAAGAAAGGATGGTGTTTAGGAGGTAGAATCAACAGAATTTAGTGACTATTTGGATATGGGAGATAAAAAAGAAAAGTCATGGGTTGACTACTACCCAGATGGTTAAGACTAACTCCTTCCATTAATCAGAGTTGGGCATATACTAGAAATACCAGTCTTGGGATGGCAAGATACTGAGTCCAGGTTTGGACATGTTTTTATCATCTTGTTTGAAGGACTTATAAGTCATGCAAGTGAGCAGTACCTAGTACTGCTTTAGAACAACTTTTACACATGAAATCTTAACTGTTGTTGAGAGGTATAATTATATATTCAAATAGTGAGAAGAGCATGGACCTCAGAGCCCCAGAATCTTGGATTTGAATCCCAAGTCTGTGTTTTGCTAGGAGTATGAATTTCGCCAATTTTTTTAACCTCCCTAACCTTGGATATCAGAGATGAGATAGCCTTAGTTTTCTTATGTGTACAAGGAGGATAATTACCTACTTTCCAATGACTGTTATGTAGATTTAATGAGATACTGTATATAAAGTTTTTAGATTTGCATCTGGCTTATATTGATACTCAAGAAATGGTACCTTTTAGGGGTGCCTGGGTGGCTCAGACGGTTGAGTGTCTGCCTTCTGCTCAGGTCATGATCCCAGCGTCCTGGAATCGAGCCCCACATCGGGCTCCATGCTCAGCAGGGAGCCTGCTTCTCCCTCTCCCTCTGCCTGCCTGCCTGTCTGCCTACTTGGGATCTCTCTGTCAAATAAATAAATAAAATCTTAAAAAAAAAAGGTATCTTTTAAAATAATCATCTTTTGGGGCACCCGGATGGTTCAGTCGGGTAGGCATCTGACTCTTGATTTCAGCTCAAGTCATGATCTCAGGGTCATGAGTTCGAGGCCTGCCTTGGACTCCATGGTAGGGAGGGAGCCTGCTTAAGATTCTCTCTTTCCCTCTCCCTCTGCCCCTTCTGTCCCCCAACCCCCACCACACTTGCTCTCTCTCTCTCAAAATAAATAAATAAATAAAATAATCATCTTTATGTAAAGTAATATTTGTCCTTCAGTTTGAGATTAATGAAATGTTTATAAAGTGCTTTGTAGTTGAACTGGAGTGCTATAATCCTATTATTGCCAACATTCTCTAAGATTTTATAATGAGATCCTTGAGTTATGTTTCATTTTTCTCACATTTACAATTTATTTTTAATAGTATTTTGTGCTTTAAGCTTCTTAATTGCAAAAATTTATAAAAAGTAAAAATATGGCAATTATTTTTCCTCATAAAATAGCAGCATAAAAGATTATATTTCTGAGCAAGGACTCCATGTCCAGCTTTATTATAAAAATTACTAAAAACACCATATTTCATCAATAACATCTATATGATGTGAAACATTTAAAGAATGTATAGTTCAGGGAAATACAATTACCACTCACATAAAATTTTATTTAATATGATACAGTTATACACTGTTTAGAGTTCTTAGTTTCATATTTTCTACCTTATTTTTGATACAACAAATAAACAGATGTTATTGAATTTAGAGCTGCTTTCAGTTGGTAAATTTTCATAAGTACATTCAGAAGACTGGGAAACAGGACTGTTCCATAGCTAATTGAGATGTTTTGCTGACTTTGGGGAGAAGCAGCATAGCGATTCCATGAGACCACTGACTTTGAAATTAGACATTTAAATTCTTGCCTTTGCCATTTACCTTATACAGATTGCTAATCTTTCCAAAACCCCATTTTCTTTGTTTATAAAATACAGAACATGTTATTATCCATTTCTGATCTTTGAATATACCAAATTTAAGATCCTTGCATATGCTTTTTTTTCTACTCACAATGCTCTTACCTAAAATTTTCACATGTCTGCCTTCCTTGCTGTTTTAGACTCATCTCAAAATCCCTATCTTCAGAGAGGTTTTACGTGACCATTCTAGCTAAAGAAGACCACCTAATACCCTTTTTAATCTTCATCACAGCAAATCAGTTATCCACTTGAACATATTTATTTGTTTTATGCTTATTTTGTGTTCTTCTGTATGAAGGACCCTGTCTTGTTTACTACTATACTCTCAGTGCCTCAAACAGTGATTCACACATGGTAGATGCTCCTCAAATACTTGACCAACTGGCTGAATCTCTACTTCATAGGCTTGTTAAGAAAACTCCATAAAATAATGTATTTACATAATGCACTTAAGTGCTTGGCACCATTTCCTCTGTTTATATATTTGTTTTCCCATGTCCTATCTAATTCTAAAAACTTTTGAGACATATGCTTAATACACATACACGCATATGTAAAATCTAATAGTTATAATTGCTATTATCAGTAGTTAATATTCACAGTGTGTTTACTCTGTGCCTGTATTATGCCAGGTGATTTATATGGATTTTCTTTCCAATAACTCTATGAAGTAGATATTATTATCCCCATTTTTACAGATAAGCAAGCTGAGGCTCAGAGAGCTTAAATAACTTGCCTCAAAACACTTAAACTAGTAAATGGCAGAGCCAGAAGTGGAAACCTTGCCTGTCTGCCTCCTGACAAAACTCATGTTTTTAACTTCTTTACAATGCTCTATCCCTTCCTCTAAAAAGGGCAGGTATTCAGAAAAAAAGCAGTAGCTTTTTTCTCATGACAAAATTTTTTTTGTGGGGGGGGATACCAACAATAGAGCTTAAATACCCAGTTAGAGCTCAAATGTTCATTCTTCTGCCTTCCTCAAAGGCTTTCTGCCTTCTTGAGGTGCCATCTCAGCAGCTCCAGTTGCTTAGCCTTTTATTTATACTTGTATTTAAAATGGAAGAATCAAAACTTAAGCTGAATTCTTTATTCTTTGTACCCTTATTGTGTTTAATGTCTCACACTGTCAGAAAGCCTCAGAGGTCTTTTAATGGTAGCCCAACTCAAGTATTAACAGGGCTGAATTAAATTAACACCTCCCAACATCCATCATAGCCCTCTTTTTGACCTTTATTCATAATAACAGATTATAGCTATGGCTCTTAATTTTCTGTGTAACTTTGGGCAAGTCTCTTGATCTTTCTGGGCCTCGGAGTCTTCATCTGTGAAATGAGGGCAGTTGGAGTAGATTTTTTTTTTTAACTAAAGCCCATAATTTGCATTAGGGTTCACTCTCGTGTTGTGTGTTCTTTGGGTTTTGACAGATGCATAATGTCATGTACCCACCATTGCAGGATCATGTAGAATAGTTTCATACCCCTGAAAATTTCCTGTGCTCCATCTATTTATTCCTTCTTCCCTCTCCCTGAACTCCTGGCAACCACTGATCTTTTTACTGTCTTACAGTTTTGCCCTTTCCAGAATGTTGTATGTTGGAATTATATAGTATGTAGCCTTTTCATATTGGCTTCTTTTACTTAGCAATATGTGTTTAAGTTTCCTCCATGTGTTTCATGGCTTGATAGCTCATTTCTCTTTATCACTGAATATTATTCCATTGTATGGATATACCACAGTTTGATTATCTATTCACCTATTGAAGAACATCTTGATTACTTCCAGTTTTTGGCAATTATGAATAAAGCTGCTATAAAATACATTTATATTCAGGTTTTTTTTGTAGACGTAACTTTTCAACTCATCTGAATAAATAACTAGTAGCATGATTGCTAGAATGTATGGTGATCTTATGTTTAGCTTTGTTATAAATTCCCAACTGTCTTCCAAAGTAGCCATACCATTTTGCATTTCCATCAGCAACAAATTCCTGTTCCTGTTGCTCCACATCCTTACCAGCTTTGGTGTTGTCAGTGTTTTGGATTTTAGCCATTCTTGTAGGTAAATGATGATATCCCATTTTAATTTGCAATCCCCTAATACAGTATTGATCATTTTTTCATATGCTTATTTTCTACCTGTATTTATCTTTTGGTGAGGCATCTGTTCACATCTTTTGCACATTTTATTTATTTATTAATTTTAAAGATTTATTTATTTGACAGAGAGAGAGATAGCAAGAGCAGGAACACAAGCAGGCAGAGTGGGAGAGGGAGAAGCAGGCTTCCCACCAAGCAGGGAGCCCAATGTGGGGCTTGATCCCAGGACCCTGGGATCATGACCTGAGCCGAAGGCAGACGCTTAACGACTGAGCCATCCAGGTGCCCCTCTTTTGCCCATTTTAAAGTTGGGTGGTTCATTTTCTTATTGTTGAGTTTTAAGAGTTGTTTGTATATTTTAGACAAAAGTTCTTTATCAGATATGTGTTTTGCAAATATTTCCCAGTCTGTGGCTTGTCTTTTCATTCTCTTGACAGTGTCTTTTGCAAAGTACTTTTAAATTTTAATGAAGACAGACTTGCCAGTTTTTCTTTCATGGATTGTGCTTTTTGGTGTTGTATGTGGAAAGTCATTGTCGAAACCAAGGTCACCCAGATTTTCTCCTGTGTTATCTTCTAAATGTTTTACTGTTTTGTGTTTTACATATAGGTTTATGATCCTTTTTGACTTAATTTTTTGTGAAAGGTATAATGTCTATGCCTAGATTTACTTACATTTTCATTAATAAAGTTTCTGCTGGCTCTGAAATTATTAATTATTTTGATCAATAATATTAAAAGGTAAAAAAAAGAACTTTAAAAAAGAGTATACTGAATGTTTACAGCCATTTAAGTGTTGTTTTTCAAAAATATTCCTTGGGAGAGAGGCTTGAAGTCAGCCCAAAGATGGAGCCAAGGAGAGCTTTATCTGGACATATCAGGAGATGGACTTAACAGTTCCATTTCAGTACTGCTTTACTGTTATCTGTTAACATATGCAGTTGGATGAGTGTTATACATGTAAATTGTTTGTTTGGGGAGACTTCCTACCATTAGGAATATTGAGATACCCTGTTATTTGTCTACGTTGCCATTTCTTTGCTACTTTTCTCCCTGGTGATACAGGTTTGCAAAAACCCATCTATGGTTTCTCCTCAACAGTTTCACCTTTCTATACCATGAGAAACTGAAGCCATCTGAACCTTAAATATCTCCTTATGTGATGACTGACTTCAATTTAAGTTTTTAAAGGAAATTATCTTAATTACCTACTGTTTAGTAACACAAGCAATTTTATCTCCAAATGCTTACTTGGTTTTTCTTTTCTTTCTTTTTCTTTTTTAAGTAATAGATGAAAATGGAATTTTACTATTTTATATTAGAGTAAGATTATTGCATTGCACATTATGATTTTAGAGGTAGCCTGTCATGAGGGATTGGTGATAAAATTGTTGACCTTCTTAACCTGCATTTACAGTGATTACATCAAACATTAAGAAGTACATATTAGAGAGGGGCGGGAGGATGGGTTAGCCTGGTGATGGGTATTAAGGAGGGCACGTTCTGCATGGAGCACTGGGTGTTATATACAAACAATGAATCATGGAACACTACATCAAAAACTAATGATGTAATGTACGGTGATTAACATAACATAATTTAAAAAAAAGAAGTACATATTAGTTCTCATAGTGTTATCATCCATGTGAGTTGAGTTGCATATTTAATCAGAAGCCCAGCATGAGGGGCGCCTGGATAGCTCAGCCTTTTAAGCATCTGACTTCCACTCAGGTCCTGGGATCGGCCCCGCATGAACTCCCCACTCTGTGGGGAGTCCGCTTGTCCCTCTCCCTCTGCCTTTCCCCCTGCTCGTGCTCTCTCTCTCTTTCAAATAAATACATAAAATCTTTTTTTAAAAAGTATGATATTACGAATTTATGGAAAGTGTGTACATTACCTAGGAGATTAATAAAATTTCTTAAATTTTCTGTTCATTGCCTCCTACTGATTTAGATTTGTAAAAGGCTATAAAGGTAATTAAATTAGATACTAATTTGTGATTGCTGTTGTGCAGTACTATCACAAAATCACTCCCATTTCATGGAACAAAAGAAAAGAAATAAAGTGAGAGGGATGGAGAAGGAGAGTCTCAGCAGTGAAAGGTCTTTTTTTCTTATTCAGAAATTAATTTTGTAATTGAAAAAGAAATATATATTCCTCATGAATCTTTAGATAATAAGTAAAGGAAGGCCTATGGTTACTTTCTCAGGTGATTTATTCAAAGACTTTTTTTTTTTTTATTGAGGTATAACTGACATAGAACATTATATTAGTTTCAGGTGTAAGGTGTACAACATAATGATTTGATATTTGTATATATTGTGAAATGATCACCACAATAAGTCTAGTTAACATCTGTCACCATACATAGTTACCAATTTTTTTTCTTGTAGTGAAAACTTTTAATATTCAAGTTTTACCTGTAAGTGCTTACTTGGTTTTTCTTATTTCAGTTTGTTGGAAAATAGCTCATCAACCAAATGTTATGTGTATACCTTGGGTGTGTATATGTACGTGTATGTGTTGCCCAGATGAATCATAGAGGCTTTTCAATTTGAATCTTCAGATTTTATTTTTAAGATGTCCCAAACAAAATTGATTTGAATTCTTTCCTAACAAGATCAATTTGAATTCTATTCTTTTCAGCCCTTCAAAAGCCTATTTTCTGAAATGTTGTCATATATATTATTCTCAGAATACAGTTTTTCTCTTTTCTGTGTGTGTTATTTTCTTTCTGCAATAGATGAATGAAACACGTATATCAAGTTCACTCTTTAATATTTCTTCCAGTTCTTCTGTCTTTGGTGTCTCCAAGTTACTGTAATATGCTTTGAATGTCTAAATCTCCAATATTTCTGGCTATTTTAAAAAATAAAATTGTTTAATATGTATTTATTTTGCCCTTATTGAAAGATTTGTGAGCCAGCTCTAACATGTATGTACAATTTATGACATAAATTTTTTTTTAAACATTTATTTATTTATTTTGATGGAGAGAGAGAGAGACAGCAAGAGAGGGAACATAAGCAGAGGAGTGGGAGAGGGAGAAGCAGGCTTCCTGCTGAGCAAGGAGCCAGATGCGGGGCTCCATCCCAGCATCCTGGGACCATGATCTGAGCCGAAGGCAGATGCTTAACGACTGAGCCACCCAGGCGCCCCATGACATAAATTTTAGAAACTGATCTCATTGCTGGCTTCATTCTTATTTTTCTACTCTTGTTTTCTTACCCACATATTTTATGTGAATATATACATATATAGGTAAGATATTAAAATTTTGTGTCATTTAAAAAATACTAAAATTTTCAAACAAAAGGAAAAATAAGAATAATTTATTCTAAGAAAAATAAGAATAATTTGCTAAGCACTCTTGTAACTTTTGTTCAAATGTTAACATTTTGCTTTATTTGCTTTTTTTTTTTTGATGGAATAAAAAATTACATGTATGTAGAAGTGTCCTTAGCACCATAATATATTGTCTTCATGTTTTAAAAAGATTTTATATAAAAGACAACTTATAATACTTGTCATTCTATAACTTGCTTTTTTCACTGAACAATATATTTTCAAAGCTTATCCATGTTGCTAAATGTGGATCTAATTTTTTTATTTAGCTGCCATATGATATTTCATTGTATGAATATGACACAATTTATCCATTCCCTTGTTAATATATAGTTAGGTTATTTTTTCATTTTTTCCTATTGCAAGCAAGGCTACAATGAACATCACTATATATATCTCCTTTTTTTTTTCTAGGCTTCATTCATAAATACTGAGAAGTAGAATTGCTGAGTAATAGGGTATATACAGCATCACAATTTTCAAATTGTCTTCTAAAATTTTACACCAGTTTACACTCCCACCAGTCGTTCATGGAAATTTCCATCTCCCCACGTCCTTGCCAGATATTAACAGTTCTTTTTTTAAGTTTTTGTCTGGTGGGTGTGAAATAATTTTTCATTGTTTTAATTTGCCTTTTCCAGATTGCATGGCATTTCCTGAAGTTGAGTATCTTTTTGGCTTTTGGGTATTCGTATTTTCTCATCAGTTAACTACTGTTCATATCTTTTGTCCCTTTATTGAGTTTTTTCTTAAAAATTTGTAGTAGTTTTTGTAATTCAGATACTAATCTTTTATATGTTATATATGTTGCTTTTTTTAACTTTGTCACTGGTATCTTCTGTTGCATTGAAGTTTTAATTTTAATATAGTTTTTATCACTCTTCCTGTTTGTAAGTTGTCTTGTTTATTATGAAATCTTCTGTACCCAAAGTCCGAAACATATTCTATATTTTCTTCAAAAACAGTTAAAGATTGTATTTACGTGTAGGTGTTGAGTCCAGCTGGCATTTATTTTTATGTTTGACATGGAATAAAGATGTTTATTTTTTACAGTATGGATAGTATGTTATCCTGACACAAATTGTGAATAGTTACTCCTTTCTCTAAGAAAATTCCCTCATTTTCATATACCAAATTCCCATAAATACCAGAGTCTGTTTCTGGACTCTGTTTTGTTCCATCGGTCTCTTTGTCTCACCTTGTGCCAGTACCATTTTAATTATTAACACTCTATCATAAATCTTAATGGCTAGAAGAATAGTCCCTTCTTCTTTTAACAAATCTTGTTCACAGAGATTTTAAAAATTTTTATTGGCATTACCCCTATGGTTCTTATGATTTTTGACTATTGTGTGAATATGTATTAAAATTACATTTTCCACATAGATTATCCAGATTATTATTATTATTATTATTATTATTTTTAAAGTAAGCTCTATACCCAATGTGGGGCTTGAATTCATGACCCTGAGATGGAGAGTCGCATGCTCTACCACTGAGCCAGCCAAGCACTCCTATTCAAATTATCTTGAATTTTCTATGTAGATAATCATATTGCCTACAAATAACAATTTTGTTTTTTCCTTTTAAATTATTATCCACCTTATTTTCTTTTTCTGTTTTATTTATCCTTTGGCAGAATCTCCAGTTCAGTGTTAAATACTACCACTGATAGTGGGAATCCTTGTCAAAGGGTGTTTTTAGTATCTGAGGTAGACATTTGGTCTTGAAAAGTAATACTTTTAGTTTGTTTTAACTAGTTGTAATTTTACAATGTTTTATTAATTTATTAAATTTATAAAAGTCTATTAAAGTTGTAATTTTCAAAATGTTTTTCCTAAGCATTTGAATTCAACTTAAAGATTTTACTAGATAATATTTTAGATCTAGTAGTCTTTGCCTGGAAATAAGGACTTTAGCTTTTTCTTTGATTAATGTTTAGTTAACTGGTAAATCTAGTAGATTAAATCTTCCTTAAACATGACTAGCACTTACAAATTTAGGTACCTTAGGTATTTCAAACTACATTTTTCAATTTAGCCTATCATATTTTCTCAAATACTTTAAACAACTATCAAGGCAGATCTTCATTTCCAATAAGCAACATCTTTCTAAGTAAGCAACTTTTGTCAGTTTAATACATTAGACTTATCCATTCAATAAGTCTGATTTTAGAAATCATTTTAAACATTTTTAAAAACCCAGCACCCTTTCACCAGTATGGCTTAAGTGTTCTGTTTTTGGCACTTGGCCATTTCTTTTTCTTGCATTTGAGCTTGGTTATATACTTGTAAATATTACATATTATCCAGGATTTCTGTATTTAGATTAGAGGGGAACTTTTCTATTTCATATTAATTCAACATTTTGATCAGAATTTTTCAGATTTTATTTTACCTTTTTTGTCTGTAATTTTATGTCATTTAAAAGTCTTTCTAGAACAAGACTGTTTTAAACAAATGCTTGTTGAAATAATTAAAACTGTGTATTCTTGCGGCACCTGGGTGGCTCAGCCCTTAAGCATCTGCCTTCGGCTCAGGTCATGATCCTGGGGTCCTGGGATCGAGCCCCGCATCGGGCTCCCTGCTCAGTGGGAAGCCTGCTTCTCCCTCTCCCACTCCCCCTGCTTTTGTTCCCTCTCTCTCTGTCAAATAAATAAATAATATCTTAAAAAAAAAAAAGAAGAAAGAAAAAGCCTGCAGGAAATTAAAAAAAAAAACAACACTATGTATTATTTAAATGTTTAAAATCTTAATGGTTGTCTAGATAAGATTACCAAGGTATTTATAGGGGTAGTCACTGCAAAGACAAAATTTTAATTGTTTTAGACCTCAAAAATATGGCTTCAATAAAAGTTTAAATAAAAGTTCAGCATACAAGTAAATTTGCCTCTCTTTTGGTAGAATTTTAAAAATGGATGAAAACTTCAAGATTACTTAAATCAACCCTTTTATTTTATATATAAAGTTGTGGGGAGGTTAGGTACTAATTAGGATAAGGTCACAGAACTAGTTAGAATTTAGTATTATCACCACCACACCAGTGAATCCAAATGTAATGCCCACCAGTAAGTAGTAGTGGAGGAAGGAATCTCTGGCACCAGGGTATAAAAAGGCTAAGTATTTAACGTTCCTCATTTTTCTCATTTTGTTGGAACCTAATTGTATTTTCCTATATTCCTGTGTTCAAAAAGGGACAGATGATGGTTGTGAGACCTTGTTGTGATACATTCTTTTCTTTAGACTCTATTCATTTAGAATATGTGAGACAAATTCTGCTTCTTGCTCCAAAGTAATTTTACACCAGTTGTTTGAATTGTTGCTCGATTGTACTATCTCTTCTATAAACCCTCCTTGTTTCATGAGTTGTGTTAATGAGAAAATGTAGTATCGTCCCAATAATTTGGCTACATCATGATTCTGTCAGGTACTTTTGAAAGTATACTACAATTCTTTGGTGCCATTTAACTAGATATACCAGAATGGTTATTTACTAAATTAAGTGAGCTTAAATATAAGAACACTACAAGTTTTAACTTCTTTAAAAAGAAAGTTTGTTTTTCTTCCTTTACTCTTGTACACTGGAAATATGAATTTCTGTGTATGCAACAGGATGTTTTACACAATTTGCTATTTGTTTTTTCTGTTATCACTTGTTATTTCATGTTACCAGTTACATATCTCGTAATATTTTGATAGTTGTCGTCTACGTAGAGCTACTTTGAAGATTCTGTATATAGATATTACCTGAAGTCTATTCTGTGGAATGCTTATTTCTCAAGAGGATCCCCCAAAAAGGTTTCTGTTGCAAATAAGTTTCGGAAATGCGTGCTTTAACCCTGTTTTGGAAATTCATAATGATAGTAGAATATTAAGGTAGAATATTAAAAATTACAGTCTGGATCAATATTAAAAAATATTTTAAACTTGCAGGTGAAGAAGTTGGTTAATTTTGTTTTACTCATTTCCACAAGTTTATTTGCTGGAAATCTATTTAATTTAGGGAGTAACTTCAGTTAATATCCTATGAAACTAGTATTTTGGTAAATACTGTTTAATAGTATGAATCCTTAGTGAGTGGTAAATCTATGATCTTTAAATATTAGAATAAGTATATTTCTTTTTATTTCTTTAAGCCTAGTTATCATTATAATTTGTTTTTTTCCCTTTTTTTAAAAAAAAGATTTTATTTATTTATTTGACAGAGAGAGAGACAGCAAGAGAGGGAACACAAGCAGGGTGAGTGGGAGGAGGAGAAGCAGGCTTCCCGCAGAGCAGGGAGCCCGACGCTGGGCTCCATCCTAGGACCCTGGGATCCTGACCTGAGCTGAAGGCAGACGCTTAACGACTGAGCCATCCAGGCGCCTCTTTTTTCCTTTACAGCATGGATCATCCCCTCTCCCACAGTCATTCTCTTCCCCAGACCAGATGATTTTATTCATTTAGCTCATCTTTTTTGAGCCCCTAGAGAGCATATACTAGAAATACAAAGATGAATAAAATAAAGTTCTGGCTCTTGAAGACCTAACTCACTGATTTTTTTTTTTCCTAACTCACTGATTTGATAGAGCAGGAGAGCCATCTGTAAGACATACCCCCTCACATCGTTATGTAATTTAGAGATCCATGATCAGCACTTTGCATTTACTTATTTAATCGCATGAGAAGAATGTTCTTAATGTATATTTTTATAAAGACTTTATTCATTGAATCTAAGATGCCAAAGATTGTAAGGCACACATTACTTTATGTCCCACAATGAAAGAAAACATGTTGCCAAATATAATGTAAAGGTGAAACCTCAGGGCACCTGGGTGGCTCAGTCAGTTAAGTGACTGCCTTCCACTCAGGTCATGATCTCAGGGTCCTGGGATCAAGCCCCTCATGGAGCTCTCTGCTCAGCGGGGAGACTGCTTCTCCCTCTCTGCTTTCTCTCTCTCTCAAATAAATAAATTAAATCTTAAAAAAAAAAAAAGGTGAAACCTGATTTCATAGAAGTAAAATGTATACAATACATTTGTGAATAAATGTTTCTTAACTGTTAGACTCAAATGTATTTTTTATGTATTTCTACTGCATTAATTGATGTAAGGACAACAAATGCTTATTGAATGACTACCATAAAATAAATCTGATGGATAATAGAATAATGAATAAGATATGGTCCCTTGCTCTTGAGGAATTATAGAGAAAGACAGATACGTCTAGACATTGCTAAAATAAAATTATGTTTGTTAAGGCAACTAAATTAAATCACAGAAACTATAATAAATACATTAAAGATAATGCTAAATTAATGATAGCTGATGGCTTTGGAAGAGTTATGCATTACCAGCTTCAAAAAACATCTGTTGTTAATTTTTTATTCTTTCATTGTCAGAGGCAGTTGGATTAGGGGATAGGAGGGAGAAATGGAAAGAAATATTTATTTGGGGGTATGTATGTGTATTTTTTTTTTAAAGGAGAGAATAGAGTTTGTTTTAAAGATGTTTTATGTTTTTCTCAGTTGTTATCTCCACAGGAGGTCTATTTCAAGGGAAAACAATTCTGATAGTTGTAATGTTTGTTTGCTTTGGAAATTTTACAAATTGAATTATACTCAGCCAAACATGTTTCTCTGTGTGTGGATTTATTTATACAAGGGAAAAGTGTTAACCTTAATTTGGCATCTGTCTGCTATCAGCAGCTGTATTGGTTGGTCCACCCACTGTCAGTGTGTGCACTTAGGGAATGCAAGCTTATTTTAATTTTGGTTTAAATAAATAGCACTAGGAAAATTAATCTGTTAGTTTTTTTTATCTGAGGCTATATATAGGGAAAAATTGGATTAACTATGATTTATGGAACACAGTGCAGAAACAAAAAGGGCACCACATTTAGAGTCTGGAGACCTGAGTTTGAATTCTGTTTTTGCCACTTATTACACATATGACCTTAGGCAAGTCACTTAATCTTTTTGCCTTGGTTTCCTCATGTGTTCAAAAATGATTATAATGATAGTATGCCACTTCGTAAGGCTAAATTAAAATTTGATGTATAAAGGCTTTGTAAATTATAATACTTTTCAAGTATTCGTTGATAATTTTAGATTTTGCCTTTTCGTACAGATATGAAGAATATACTATATAAGACTATATACATTTTAAAGAACTGAGTTTAGCAGTTTTGAGTTATCTGTATTTATATAAACTTTAGTCAAAAAAGGATGTCATTTTCTCCCTATTAAGCACTTCAGAGACTTTTTTTTAAGAGAGGGAGGGAGGGGGGAGAGGGAGAGGGAAAGAATCTTAAGCAGGCTCCATGCTGGGCATGGAGCACAACTCCTGCCCAATATGGGGCTTGATCTCAAGACCCTGAGATCATGACCTAAGCCAAAATCAAGAGTCGGATATTTAACCGACTAAGCCACCCAGGTGCCCCTCTTCTCTGTCTCCTGATGGGCTGTTAGGAGGCTTTTAACTAAAGGATGAAAGTCATATTAAAGGAGGCTAGGTTTCTTAGCCAGGATTGGTCTGGACTGGAATGCGAACTTGGCCAACCGTCATGATGAAATCAGCATGATGAAGTCAATCCTCTACTTTTTGTGAAGCACCAAATTTATACTAGTTTAAAGCAAGTTCAAAGCCCTGAGTTGTTCAGGCATTTCATTTATTTCGCCTGAGACTGTGACCTCCTCCTCTCTGCCTGCATCTCTTAGCAAAAAATTTGGCACATGTTAGACACTTCAGCAAATACCACTGGAATTGAAATGGAATGAAAGCTGAAAATTATGCCAATTCTTAACATTAGCTTTCCTGAAAAGTCATCTCAATATTATATGAAGCAAATTTTGCAGACACAGTCATAGGCAGCCTCTGTTTGGATGCAAGAGAAGTTCTTAGGAGCAATAAAGATCTCATGTTTAGCCATCATAGGGTCTTTTCTATGCCTCCTGTATTTTGGCTGTTACGAAGTTCCTCAGCACTTTCAGCATTTGGCACAGTCAGCTAAAAGTAAAGTATGCACATTGAAAACTGCTGAAGAACTAGAATATTTAAGAGGCTAATACAAATTTTCAAGGGTACATTTTAAGTAAAATATATTTTGATTATCTTAAGCTTCTACCTCAGCTAGTCAGGAAAATCAGATTTTGTCCTTTTGCCTTCCATGCTGTTCAACTACATACGCTGTTTCTCATATTAAGACCTTAGCAGCTGTGCCAACAAGTCTGGTTTGAAAAAAAAAAAGTAAAAACTTAGTGGTGTCTGTTTACAGATCAGCTTGTCAACAACTCTTCCATCATTAGATTACTTCAGCCCTTTTGTGAACAGTTGTTCACTTCAGATACATAGATCAGAAGTTGGTGTGGTTAAGATACTGCAGCTTGCTAATAGGTATAAGAATTGGAATTATGAATATGGAGCTCTGAATACCAAGGAGAGCAATCTTATGACAAACCTAGATATTTGTGTTGCTTTTTGAAAGAATAACTCAGACACTACTGTTAGTGATTAGAACTCTCTTTTGTCTGAATGGCATAGACGTCTTCCTTTTACTTTATATTGAGATGACTTGTTAGTAGGATTTATCTTGGAGCTCTACATGGCTTTTAATTCATTTCAGTTTAGCAAGCATTTATAAACTCTTGAATTAGGTGCTAAGATTACAAATATGAATGAAACTTGATTCCTGTCCTTAAGGCTTGTCATTTAAGGGAAGGACACGAACAGAATATTTCTTTTTTTTTTTTTTTAAGATTTTATTTATTTATTTGCCAGAGAGAGAGGGAGGGAGAGAGAGAGCACAAGCAGGGGAAGCTGCAGGCAGGGGGAGAGGGAGAAGCAGGCTCCCTGCTGAGCCAGGCACCCGATTCGGAACTCGATCCCAGGACTCTGGGATCATGACCTGAGCCAAAGGCAGACACTTAACCGCCTGAGCCACCCAGGTGTCCCAGAATATTTCAATATAATATATTAAGCATATAAGTATGCAAGAGGAAGGTTAATTAGCCCAGGCACAGGCAACCAGGAAAGGGCTCAGAGATTAATATTTGTAAGGGCTAAGTTGTAAGGAAACTGAAACTCCAAGAAAAGAATGACAAAGAGTTTATTATCACTGCTACTTCCACACTGTATATTTATATAATACTTAATATTTTTCAAAAGGAAATGATATAACTAAGATTACATGCTATATAAGTGTCAAAAAAAAAAAAACAAAACCCTAGGTCTTCTGATTTAATCCAGAGCCCTTTCTGTTATGTCATATTCCTTAGTGATACCATGCAGATGCAGTATTGTCCTCAAATCTATAGAAATGGAGGGGGAAATGCCTAAGAAAAGAGTTAGTCGCTCATCACTAAATCCAAAAGAATATCAACAGCTTAAAGGGATGTGATGGTAAAGAACGAACCAGTGGTGCTATAATCAGAAAGATTACCGTGCTTCTAGAATCTGATGAATCTTTTCCTCCATTGCCTGCTGATTGATGTGTAGGACAGGAGAGTCGCTAAAGAAAAGTATGTAGGTATATAAATAATTGTCTTTCTGATCTCAAGACACTGTTGATGGTTGTTATCTTCAGAGAGGGGAAAGCAGTAGACATGGTTGGGAATCAGCAGCCTAGGAGTAGGAAATACTTTACTTTTTATTTTGTGCTCTTCAATGCTGTTTCAGTTTTGTTACCTGATATGTTACTGTTGAGAAAAAAAACATGTTAATAGGGATTTCTGTATAGTGGGATTATAGGCCACTTAAAATTTTTAAATTAAATATTACATAGTACATAAACTATACTAACAAGTTTCATCTGAAAAGTTACTACTAAGTAGGTTTGACAGTGACAGAGTGGATTTTCCATAGATCCACCTAGAAACTATTTTTATAACATGCTTAGAACAGCAGTAGCACTATAAAATCAGAATTTCCCTTGTTTCTATGGAAAAGTGAATATTAAATTATAGATAAGGATATGGGGTACTTCATTTTCCACAGTATTAGAAAATCCCTATACTCACATTCATATATATAAGTACACATTTGCTCCTGGGGTAGGAAACTGTTTTCCTGAGTGAAAGAGATGCTCTGGCAGGGTGTGGCAAGAGTGGGAATCAGATTTGAATTCTTACATTAGTTGCTTTAGACAGGACTGTCTCTGAAAGGGACTTTGAGAACCTTTACCCACCAAAAGCAGGGAGAAGCTAGCAGTGGTTGGTTGAATAACTGGTTTCATTGTAAATTTTTTTTTATTAGGGAACTCATAATGATCAATTGGTGCTTATTGTCATTCTAAAGCCATTTTAGTCTTCTAATGATGATATGCTTGCTATATAGTGAAATTGCAGTTTTATAAGATCCCAGAACAGCTATGGTGTATAATTTGTGCAGTGTTTATCCTATCCTTGGAAAAGATAGAAAATGCATGCCTGAACTAGGAATACACAGCTTTTCTGGAAAATTATAAAAATGCTAAAGGAATTTTTTTCATGGTAGCATTGTTGAAAAGGGATTAATTTTTCTTGAAAAGGGCCAGAATACGCTGGATATAATGCAAGTATTTAGTTAGTGTGTTTGTGGCCTATGAGTAAAAGACCAAATACTGAGTGTTGGACAGGACTATAAATGATCATCCTTGGCAAGAGCAAAGTTTGTTTTTTCTCCTGTTGTGTCTGGACAGTTACCAGGGCCTGTGGTGAACTTTGCAATCTAGTTCTCAAAGTCCCAGAGAATGTTAAAGCATTTACATGGAGTTGGGGTAGGAGTGGTCTGATCTCACTTGTTGATGGTTTTGTTTATTTTGTAATTTTTTATGGGTGAGACTTTTTATATTTGGGGGAATTATAAACCATGGTTAAGTATGATGGGAAGGAAAAGGATTTTTATAGTTTTTAATAGCCTGTCTTTTATAGTTCTTACTACTAAAAATAAAGCAATACCTATATGACATTATATATGGAGTACATTTGAGAACCAGAAATTAGCCTCTCCATCCCAGTTCCTGGGCATTCAGAATAGCTCGGTAGACTTTCCATTTATTGTGTTTCAGTGATTCTAAGACCCATTTTTTTCAGATTTAAAAAAAGTTCTAAAATAGTGGTATGTCTTATAATTGTTTTTGGCCTGAATTAAAGTTGGATTACCTCAGAGAGGATTTACATTTACCTCTACCAGTCATTTGCACTACTACCAACCTGAGACCATTTTAAATTAAATTCTCTAAGAGTTTGTTTTTAATCTCACTGATAGTATGAATTCAGAGTACAAAGCTGTGTAAGAACTGTCTTTGGGATAAAATTCCCTCTACTTGGTGCCTAGTACTTGAAAGGTAGAGACTTTCAAGTTTCTTTGCTGTCTTTCTGCATGGTGGGTTTATTTTCCATGTATCCTTCTCTTCATTTGTGGCCTTTCTTTTGTTTCAGCTTTATATGAGAAGTCTCCTATTTTTTTTCTTGTGGTACATAAAAGAAAAATGCTTCTTATAATAGATGGTGGCTTAGATTTGAGAAAAGACCCATTGGACACTTGGTTAGGCCTTTACTTAACCATCCTTCTTGAACTTATTTACTCTTACAGTAGACACACTTCTAATAAACAATGTCATTGTTACACATTTCTTTGTTCATTCTTCATCGGTGATCTTCAAACTTGACTTTGTGTAAAAATCAATTGGGGAGTGGAAACTATAGATTTCTGGGCCCAGAGATTCAGTTTCTATGGATCTGGGTGATGCCCTCTAATAAGCACTTTTAATAAGTGCCCTCCTTAAGGTATTCATACCTAGGTGACTGAAGGACCACACTTAGAGAAAAACTAACTGCATACTCTATATCTAAGTGAATACTCACGGTTTCAGCTGCCATTTGTATTTATTGATGACTTCCAAATTTTTATGTTTAAACCATTTTTCTTGGATGCCAAATTCATC
The DNA here is from genome assembly GCF_002201575.2 of Neomonachus schauinslandi. Lineage (NCBI taxonomy): Eukaryota > Metazoa > Chordata > Mammalia > Carnivora > Phocidae > Neomonachus > Neomonachus schauinslandi. Next base: position 51,805,474 of record NC_058410.1, on the reverse strand, counting down.
TACACAACTGACGTGGCTCTATTAAAGACAGAATATACTCTGACCCGGGCTACCTGGGTTCAAGTCCCAGCTCAGCCACTTAATAGTTGTGTGACCTTGGGCAAAGTTACTTAGCTTCTCAGGTGCCTCGTGTAAAGTGAAATTTGAATACCTCCGAGGGTTGCCTTGATAATTCAGTGGATTCACACATACAAAGTTCTTTGACCAGAGTCTGGCACATGATAAGCTCAATGTAAGTGTTAGCTGTTTTTATGTTGTTCTTGTTCCACAAGCACCTCAAACATGTCTGAAGTGAACCTTTTATAAACCTCTACCACCCTCCATCTGTTTTCTTTTTTGACTACAGTTTTATTTAATTTCTCCCTATCACTGATTTTCCTCATCCAGGTCATACATTTTATGAATTCAACATCCTATCTCTAATTTGTCCTCTTCTTTCTTTCTTTCTTTCTTTCTTTCTTTCTTTCTTTCTTTCTTTCTTTCTTT